>NC_051074.1:23060150-23092077 GCF_004664715.2 Peromyscus leucopus | reverse complement strand
ATTGTAGCTGTAGGAATGTCCTGTTTTATCACCCAGATCTTCCCTGTCTTGGTGTCTTCCAACTCCCAGGAGTAAGTCACTGATTAGTCCGCGTCTCACGGGTGGCTGGGTGGGGGGTGTCATTCTTGTATCTACCCACATACAACATCACTCTCCATTCCCCAAAGGCTGCTTATAAAATGGTTTGCTCTGGGCAAGATTCAGAAAATAACCAGTGTTTTACGTGCTGTGGACTAAATGAGAGCAGAGGACAGACTGATCTCCCCACTATATTTACCTCTTTACCATTTGAAAGTCCTTAATAATTAGCTTTGTGAATAAAATTAACAGCTTTCACCATCACCGCTGGTTATTATGGAATTTTACTTTTGTAATAAAACACATGCATTTAAAATTCAACAGACTCGGCAACACTTCAATATTTAAATCACAGTAGGAGACTTTTTCGTAAGTTACATCTAGAATGATTATTTAAATTTAAAACTAGTGTTTAAATATTGAAGTTACATCTAAATATAGTATGCCTCGTTGGTATTACCAACCTTGCTAGGCTGGATGAAGCCGGATGATAGGAACCTGTATCATTACATTAACACCGTAAGTTCATGGGCGAGAAATGACCTCCGAGTAGGTGTGCAGTAGTCCCATCTGTTCCTGCACTGTTAGGGTCAGATCCTGGGCCTGGCAGCCTTGAAGTGCTAGGCTTGGCCACCTGGCCTCCATAGGCTAATTAAAGAAACAACTAATAGTTGAGAAGCAGAAAAAGGAGGGTTTAGTCAGTGTGGCTGCATTGGGGAGAAGAACAAATAAAGGGATCCCTCCCCCAAGCCATCTTGGAGGTGAGGTTTAGGTTGATTTTTTTTGGATTTTAAACAATATGTATTTACTTATGTCTTTGTGTGTTGATGCACACAAGGGTGTGGGTACCTGGGAAGGCCAGAGAGCATCCAATTCCCTGCAGCTGGAGTTACAGGTGGTTTTGAGATGCCTGACTTCTGTGCTGGTCCTCTGGAAGAGTCATGGTACTCTTGACCACTGGACCATCTCTACGGCCCCATTTAGGTTTAAAGAGAGAGGAAAGAGTCTGATTTAGTCTAATTCAGAAGTCCTGGTCTAGGCAGAAGACGTCATCCCACCTCATCCCTGACTCATCTGGATCTTGGCTTCCATCTTTGCTGAGGAGGTCTGGTGAATTGTGAGAACTGTCTGAAACCTCTTCCTGGAAACAAATGCCTTCTCTGGGCACCAAGATTTAGCCTCTTTCTTCTCCTAGGGAGAAACTCCTGAGGAAATTCTGATTTCTTAGGAATCAATGTTTCAGGAAATTTATAGCCAAAAAAGAACAGCGCATGCCTGTCTCTTTAGGACAATGGCTCTCAACCTTCCTAATGCTGCGACCCTTTAATACAGTTCCTCGTGTTGTGGTGACCCCCAACCATAAAACTATTTTCATTAATACTTCATATCTGTAATTTTGCTGCTGTTATAAATCGTAATATAAATATCTGATATGCAGGATATCTGATATTCAACTCCTGTGAAAGGGTCGTTCAATCCTCAAAGGGGCCGTGACCCACAGGTTGAGAACCACCGCTTTAGGGTTGCCTCGATCTTGCTAGGACGAATTCTCATCTTCTCAGACCAAGTTCAAGCACATTTAGATTTTAAAACAAACACCCAAAAATAGGACCAAGGCCAAATGGTACATCTCTATTTGTACTTGATCATGTAGTGAGTACTGAAATCAAAATACAGAGATTGTTGAGGACAGGGATGCTTCCTTGCTGTGTCTCTCCTGGCACAGTGATGAATACTTGGCTTGCCCTCTTTCTGATTTTACAAACTCAAGCTGGGAAAGACTTTCCCACCGTCACAGACTAGTAAGTATTGTCTACTCCAAAAGGGCAAAGACTTGACTGCCTGGTGTCTACTGTTGGGATGTTGAAAGCAATTTGTTTTCATCTCCTCAACCTCTGCAGGAGCCCTGCCAGCAACTCACCAACACCTGGGTATTGAAATCTTTACATTAAAAAAAAAATGTATCCATGTTAAAATTATACTAAGCATTTGCTATAATGTAAATATTTTGGTATAATGGTAAAAAGAAATATTGTCCCAGGTTTCTTAGCTATAATTGTATTTCTGTTAATGCCGATTGCTTCTGATATAATTTACTAATTTTTATTAGTATCTTGATTCTCTTATTAATTAATCTCAAATATTTCTTAAATTCTAGAATGTTTTGATAACATACATTAAATGTTGTGTCACTAGTTTTTGCGTGAAACTGGTTTGATTTCATCTAGTCGTGTAAAGTGGTTTTTATTTTATTTACTTATTTTTTCTGTTTTTGACTGGATTAGAGAGAATAAAAGTTAGTCAAAGTCTCTTCTAACTTAAGCTCGCCTTGAACCCACAGTGTAGTAGAGGATGGCCTTGAACTCACAATGTAGTAGAGAATGGCCTTGAACTCATGTTGTAGTGGAGGATGGCCTTGAACTCATGATGTAGTGGAGGATAGATCTGAACTCCAGATCCTCCTGCTTCCACCACTTGAGTGTTGGTATCATAGGCACTTACCACCACACCCAGCTCACACTGATAGTCTTTATGTCCTTTGATCAAGCTTGCAAATCCCTGGCTTTGTTCCGAGCCAGGCTAATGAAATGTCCTTTGTCTTCCTCTTTGGGAACATAGGTGCTTTGCACTGGGATGTGGGTAGAATCTTTGGCATTCTTAGGAGAACTACTTAGGGAGCTCCTTTTAAGTACCGCTAGCAGGTGTTTGTTAAGCTAGAAATGTCAAAGATAATGCATTTGTGAAAATTTTAAGTTTGCTCTGCATTGTCTTTAAAGAGCCTGTTGTGTAGTTATTTGGGAAGGCAAGGCGTGTTTAGCTGGTAGATGGTCATCAGAACTACACATGGCAAAAGGGGGAGAAGGAGAGAGAGAGGTAATTGCTGAATCAATATTGATTTGGGGGAAATGAGTGGAAGCTTATATTGTGATGGTTTGTGTCATTCTGGGGTTTAGAACAAAAAGGATCTCACTTCTAAAGATGTCAATCAATACAGTGCTTGACGTATGGGAAATGAAGCAGTCTCTTACAGACGTTCTAAATAGCCTGCCTGTCAGCACTCGATTGTTGTACTGGAGGCTCCTGCCTGAGATACAGTCATTAGCTTCTAGATAGTGTAAAGGTTTTGTTTGTTTTACTCGGGGTTTGTTTCCACACTTGGAAATTACAAAGCGCACACTAGTATTTTTCTGGCTAAGTCACTGAAGCAGTTTGTCTAAGTGACACAATAAAATCCAATCGAGTTCTCATTAAAGCCTCACTTCTCACAGAAGAGACGACCCCTGTGCTTGTCTAGGTGGGATTTGCAGGGTTCATCCCTTCCCGCCAGCCCTCGCCATCTCTTATGGTAACTGTCTCTCAGATCCCTTTTAAAGAGTGGCGACAGCCCAAAGGATATGTTTCTGCAGGAATTTCATCTTCCATCTATGTAAATATAGACAAGGTAGGGGGATCTTTTTACTGCCCCTGTGGTTCTGTAGATACTTTGTGCAGTGACTATGGAACTTTTAAAGCACGGTTTTCAGCTAAGGTCTCAGGTTCTTGATGGACAGACAGGTTCGGCTTACTGCTTGTATTTGTCAAAAGGCCTAACACACTCTAGCTGCTCAGGAGAACCCTGCTGGCTGAAGGAGGCTGGTGACAGGCAAAGGATTGTGTGCAGCTAAGGGTTTTTGTGAATCATAACAAAAATAGCTACCCAGCTGTCCTGTGAGTCATGGAATTGAAAATTAATTATCTTGTCAGGCGGTGGTGGCGCATGCCTTTAATCCCAGCACTCAGGAGGCAGAGGCAGGAGGATCTCTATAAGTTTAAGGCCAGCCTGGTGTACAGAGCGAGTTCTAGGACAGCCAGGGTTACACATGCAGAGAAACCCTGTCTAGAAAATATTTTTTTATATAAATTAAATATCTTTGGAGTATTCAATACAATTGTTTGACAGCAAATGTCTTCACCCCTGAGGTGCCTGGACTCAGCTTGTTAATTTGACAGTTCTGCGTCAGTCAGCTTCCCACACTGTAACAAAGCCCCTTCAATCATCAACTTATGAGAACAGGTTTCCTTTGCCTCATGGTTTTGAAGATTTCCATCTGTAGTGAGTTGGCTGCATCCTTCCGAGCAAGGAATGGCATTGTGCAGTGAACATGAACAAAAATGCTTTCCTTATGCCAGGAAGGGTGGGAAGAGGGGAGGAGAACTGCGCCCCCCCCCCCCCAGTTGCCTTCAAGGACATGCCTCCAGTGACCTCAGCCCCCTCACCTGCCGCCAATGCCAACCTGGAGACCAAGACCTCAACACATGTACCTTTGGAAAACTTTCCGTAAGCAACTGTAGCTAGTACCTAGATAGAGGTGGAATTCCCTCAGAAAGAACAGAATCCCCAGTGCTGTATAGTCACTGTTACGATTCTGAAGAACTGCCGTCTAGGGATAAGCCTGCCAGCTTCAGCCCCAGGGATGGTACACACCAGAGCAGGGTGCGTGGCCGCTCATTGCTCACCATCTATTTCCCTCTCACTGTAATTTCACCAGAGTAGTGCAGATGTAGCACACACAGACAAAAGCATGCAATTAACCAGTGGTTTGGGGTCAGTAACTGTTAAGAGCATACTAGGAATGCCAAAAGAAATAGTCCATAAAAGAATTTTGTGGTGTTTGGCTGAATGGAGAGATTTTATATTCATGTTTTGTTTGTTTCCTGGTGGCTGCAAAAGAAATATTTCTTGTTTGCAGGAGGGTGAATATTTGCAAAGGGCGTAGAGGGGGCCGCAGCAGTTTAACGAGGGCACATGGTGTGCAGTGTGCCAAGTGTGAAGCAGGCTGCAAAGATACTGCTTTCCACAGTTGCCAGGGCGCCCAGGAGTGCCTTGGAAGGGCCGCTGGCCACTCGCCTGGAGACTCTGCCCCTTGAGACCTTTGCTACCTCAGCTCACTCCCTCAGATCACTGATTTTTTTTTTCCAAGAAGCTTTTCATCTTCACAGTTTGCAGGGTCTCTCATCAGAGGAGACATATACGGCTGTCTTGGCAGTACTGACTGAGGGGGTGTTTTGACACTTCAGAGAAGAGGCAAAACAGCTTGGAAAGCTTGCAGCCTTAATGTCTTTGGGACTGGCCAACCAGGAGGAGTTGTAGTCTTGTCTTTAACCATTCAGTGGCTGTGAGTCATTTAGCCAGCCTGAGTTTATTGAGATCGCACTCTGAAAGCCAGTTGAATAGCGAGTGCAAGCATTAAGTGACAATGATTTTCGTGAAAGTTGTATGTCTGTATGTCCACATGTATACATGTGCACCCAGCATCCCACATGGATGCTGGATTGCAATGTTTATCACGTTTTGAACTGGAAATCATAGTCAGAATATTTGCAAACTATTATACTTGTTGCATTGCCCCTGGAAGATGAAGCCAAGAACACTGAACTCCCCAGTCCCCAACAGCCACTCCCAGGCCCCCGTTCGGCATGCACTCAGCTCTGTTGTCTTGGGTCTTTGCTGTGAGATTTGGCTATGTTCAGCATTAGGCTCAGGCATACGGGTGCCATTTCCCTCCCCGCCTTCCCCCCTCTGCATTTATACTCATAACCACAGCCATCTTATGTGCTGGGCTCTGCTGCGTGGATGGTTTCTTCTGGCAGTGAAGCCAGTTCTTTTCTGTATTGAGAGACGGTCTCCGGTGGCCTTCTCAGCCACGGTGTTGATCTCCATCTTCCCTTTGTCCTTTCGCCTCCCAGTATTCCTCAGCAGCTTTTGGGTTGGGGACCATCAACTTTCTAGAACTGTTTGTTCTCTTCGAGTGAACACAAGCCAAAGAAATTTGCCACATTTTTAAAAACCATTTTCTATAGAGCACAAATGTATAATCAGCCCTCTGTAGACCACTCTACTTCCAGAGTCAAAGTATTTGAAAATAACTGTCATGAATTTATACCTAAACTGAATGTATAGACTTTTTTGGGGCCATCATTCATTCCCAAGGCTGCAGCAGAGAACAGTTACGTCATAGTAGGTGTTGCAGAGTCATCTAGAACGGATGTAAAGTACATACAGGGTTTGCACAGACTCTATGAAAACCATCTGTCATTTGTCTAAGGGGCTGGAGCATGCAGGGGTCTCAATATATGCTGGAGGGGCTACAGAGGCAGTTCCTGGGCTCAGTATGACTTTGCTGTTGCGTTGTAATGTTTAACCCATCCTTCCAAGGGGGCTGTGTGGCTCAGAGCTGGCCCACAACTCCTGAGACCCTGGTCTGCATGCAGCCAGCGCAGAAACTGATGGTAAGTTTTGAGAAAATGTTCATAGGC
This sequence comes from Peromyscus leucopus, assembly GCF_004664715.2. Taxonomy (NCBI): domain Eukaryota; kingdom Metazoa; phylum Chordata; class Mammalia; order Rodentia; family Cricetidae; genus Peromyscus; species Peromyscus leucopus. The sequence continues at coordinate 23,085,702 of NC_051074.1, read as the reverse complement.
TCAGAGAGAGAGAGAGAATTGTTGTATTCCTTTCATTGAATAAAAATGAACCATTTATATTGTGTGTGTCTTCATTCCATTTTTTCTAGCAACTTAGTTTATGGCATTTTGCATAAATTGGGCTGAGATGCACTGTAAATTTTTGTTTTTTAAGGAAACTGCTCCATTGTAGATGGTTTGGAAACCGCTATTGCAGTGAACCCAGTTGTTACCGATGGTTGTCTATTCAGCCCAGATGGCTCCAACGCTAGAGTCAGGGTACATGACAACACCAGAACTTTAAACATGTTCTGGAGGGTTTTTATCTTTATTATTATTATTATTATTATTATTATTATTATTATTATTATCATCATCATTATTCTACATTCACAAAATTGAAGGCAAGCTTGTAGAGGAGAAAAGGCACAATGGCTGATGGAAAGGGATGACCTAAATCTGTGGCTTTTGCTGGAAAAAGGCTACAGAAGGTGGGCTTCATAATGGCTGCCTCTTTGTCAGCCTACGCACTGCGTAGCACGGGATGAGCCACGGAGAACAGCCTCTCTTTTGTAACTTGAATGGTTTCTCTGCTGGCAGATGAGACTTTTCAGTTTGCTCAGCTTTGTTTTCTATCTCGAGTTTCCTCCACACCAATGCAAATTTTAATGATGGGGTAGAGAGGGACAACTCATCCTGTGCAGTTATTACTGCTGTCATAAACAATGACGGAAGACAGTCTAATCAGGACCGTTTGCCAATGGATATGATTAAGCTAAATTTAATTCACCCAAAGATTCAAGAATGGAACATTGCATGCTGTTAGAAGAGGCTTTCATTCCTACAATCCTTCCATGTCTGCAACTACATACTGCTCCGTTTTCGAAACTGACTCCCTTGAGTGTCCTTAATTTGTCTGTGCTGACACATCTTTTGCTTATATCCTCATGACTTAAGGGTGTTTTGTTATCTGAACACAAACAGAATTTCCATGGTAATATGAATTATGATTGCCTTTATTTGTGATTTGCCCAGTTGGAGTGCCTTTTGTGGGGGAAGGCAAGTTGAGGGGACTACAAAGGGAGACCCAATTACCCTTTGAAAACACATCTCCTGTGAGTCAAAACACGGAAGCAGAAGTAGAAATTAAACATTCAGGATATACGGTTATTTATTTTAAAAAAAAAAAACAGATATAATAGTCTAGAATTGACTGCTTTAGTTCTTTAAACATTGGTTGGTGAGTTGACTTTGCTTTGATAGCAGATAGGGGATACATTCAAACAATTGAAAAGCATCTCTTCCTCCCGCCTGGGATTCCTGTATCCACAGCCATGACTTTCCCTCAGGCTTTGGGCTGCTAGACTTTGCAGCACACACATGCTCCCCCTGGTTTCTAGAAACTCACCGGCTGTCTGGGATGTGTTGTTGTCAGGAAACATACATGCAGATGTGAAGGTCACCTTTCATACTTGGAAGTCCAGGTACGTCCTGATGGCCACACTCTGAACATGAAGATGCCCTCCCCCCCCCCCCCACCCCAGAACCTAAGGCTAAAACCAACTGAGTTGTAATGTCTCAGCGTCAGTGTTTCTCTAGCAACAAGAGAAGATTTACAAGTTACCGTTTCGGTGAGTTGGGATAAGCCTAGGAGGGGGAAAAGCAGACAGAGATGAATGGCAGGGAACGGCAGATACTCTGTGGAGCCATGTGCATAGGAGGGCGAGAGAAGCAAAGCCACAGCAGTTGTGTTACCAGGGCGTGTTGAACTTCGGTGGCAAGCTCTGTCCTGAGTTATAGGAGCTGCAGGGAGAAGATGAGGCCCCCTCAGATGCTCTTACCCGGACTTTCTTTTTCAAAAGCTTCGGGTGTTCATGTCAGTGGATTTGTGACTAGACTCTACAGAATAAGAACAGTTTACCCATGACTGTGGGGTGAGTGGGAACATGAGTGTGCCCTGAGATGGTCAGGGCAAGGTAAAGAGGATGGCTGTGCATCCTGATGATTTCCCAACGCCGTGCATGATGCTCGAAATACGTGCTGCTGCTTCTGCATAACTCCGTGTAGAAACAGGGCTGAGACATCACCCCAAACCTGTGCAGCTTTGTAGCCAGATAAATGCAGTGGCCTGCCTGGTACAGAATCCAGGCTTCCCTCCACTGTAAACTCTGGGGCTGAAGCTCACTCCCTCTGTTGTTGAAGGACCATGAACTTGTCTTTTCAAATGGCGACTTCTTCCTGCCCACCAGAGATATGGCAAAGGGTTGGTTTGCCTTCCTCTGTAGTCATACAGGAAGGGAGCAGGAAACTGCTCAGTCCCTTACTCTGTTCTTAAAAGTTTCCAGGACAGATTAACCAAGTAGCAGGGATGTCTCCCGACACCGTGAAGTTTGGCCCTATTCCTCCTACAGAGATGGGGCCTTTCTGCAGGACTATTAGATTTGATGATACCATACATTGCTTCAGCTTTGCATCCAGTTGAGAAATTTGCTCCTACTCACATCAGAGTATTGACATCCTCAAAGAAAAGAAAAAAAGACAGGAACTGGAGGTGCTGTGGTATATTAGGGTGTCACTATTCAAATCCGTTTTTCAGAAGCAGGCCATATTCTGACTGAAACACGGATAAAGAGGAGAAAGGACTATAAACGTTAGAATCACTTAAGTACAGTAGTGCCCTGCTCATGACAGAGATATGTTCCAACAGCCACAGTGAGTACGGATACTTGGAATCTTGGATATTTCCCAACCCGATATACAAGCACTGTGGTGTTTTCTGTGGGTAGCCTGATGATCCAGACAGCTACAGAATGGCAAGCAGGCAGATACTATGTACGGTGACACAGCGTGTATTACCTGGTGAGGGGCAGTCATTCTCGCCATAAGCACAAGGGAGCTAGACAACATCAAGTTTCTCCATGCTGCTTTTATAGTGATGAGTTTTTAAAAAATTGTTTGAGTTCATACATGAGCACATTATTTATAACACCTCCATCCCTCTTTCCTTCCTCTATCTCCTCTCATATCCCACCTGCTCCCTCTCAAATTCATTAACGTTTCTTCCTTAATTATTGTCACACACAACACACACACACACACACACACAAACAACACACACACATACACATACACACACACACACACATACACACACACACAGTGTTCATTTTCTTTTCCTTTGCTTTCTCTTTAGAGATATCATGTTGTTGGGGTTTTTTACTCCTTTTGGGGGGGGTGCTACAAAATAAATACACAGAGGCCTTTTCTTACTTATGAATGCCCAGCCTTTGTGTGGCTTAGTTTCTAGCCAGCTTTCCTTATCTTAAATTATCCCTGTCTACCTTTTGCCTCTGGGCTTTTCCCATTCTCTTACTTCCATAAATCTTACTCTTACTCCATGACTTGCTGGTTTTGTATAGCTGGGTGGCTGGCCCCTAGGTCCTCCTCCTTCTCTGGCTCCTTCTAGATCTCCTCCCAGATTTCTCCTCCTGTATATTCTCTCTGCCTGCCAGCCCCACCTATCCTTTCTCCTGCCTTGCTATTGGCCGGTTCTTTATTAGGTGTTTTAGACAGGCACAGTAACACAGCCTCACAGAGTTAAAGAAATGCAACATAAGCAAAAGTGACACACCTCAAAATAATAATCTACAACAATACCAGCTTGCTACGTTGCTCTGGCTTGTTTCAAGGTCTTAAGCAATTCCACTGCCTGAGGCTTCCCGAGTAGTTGGGACCAGAGGCATGTGCCACCTTTTCTTACTTTCTATTCTTTCCTAAATCATACTTGAGGTTCCTCCATAGTTTAAAATGTATTCCAAACATAGCCCTTCTCTGATAGATGTGAGCTCCATCCCTTGAAATTTGCTCTCACTTAAAATAGCTGCTGTTACCCCCTTCCAGGTTTTTGGTGGGGTTTTTTTTTTTTTTTTTTTTTTTGGTCGGGTGGCCTATGGGTTATTGGAGTGGTGGATTGCAAATTTGGAGACTCACACTTCTGATTTTGCCTTTCACTCATCCTAGCATGTGAATAAGATGCTGCCAGAACTGAGACCCCAATCCATCTTACACTAGGATTAAAGCTAGTTGACACCCTATGGAGGTCTAAGACACTAACAATGGTGAGCACACGCACTGTGATGTGATGCTGTATCACTTGGCCCTTTCAATGTTCTGTTAAAGGAGTCGTCTTGTTTGGTTCTAGGAATCACAGCATGTAGACATCTTTTCTGGTGCCCTGTGCGTTTGTTTATGGATTGGTCTGCTGTGTTAAAGTGACCATGGTTGACAAATAGTGGTACAAATAGGTTAGGACTGCCCTGTGCAACTTCTGAAGAAAATGAGATGGCGTTGTGTCTAAATCACCCAGTGGAGTGGCAAGTAGTTATATGTAGCCATAGGACGCTTGGGATGTGGCTGCTGGGACTGAGGAGCTGAATGATAATAGTGAGAGCTTTTAATTGAATTGAAGGTAAATAACTGCAAGTGGCCAGTGGCTACCAGATTGACCCCAGCAGGTCTATGAATGGTCTATAATATGCTTGTTATCTAGCAGGCTCATTGAAGTAATCTCCAGGGTAGTTTTCTTTGTTGACTTTGTTAACATGTTAAGGGTTGGTAGAAGCAGAAGATAACAAACCAAAAAGGTATGAAAGGAATTGGAGTTTTAAGCACACCAGTTAAAGTGGCATATACCTATAATCCCCGCACGCACAAGACTGAGGCAGGAGGTTCATGGGTTTAAGGCTAACCTGTGCTATACAGAAAGGCACACCTTCTCTCTATTTTAAACTGAAGTGAAATATGTGTAATTACATTGCCAATTCATGTAAATGTTAGTGGATTTCCAGAGACTTTTGGTTTGTGACATGCTGATTTTGTTTCCACAGGCTCCTTCATGCTGGTGAATGCTTCTGGGAAACCTGAGGGCCAGAGGGCTCACCTACTCTTGCCTCAGCTTAAGGAAAATGACACCCACTGCATCGATTTTCACTACTTTGTATCCAGCAAGAGTAACTCTGCTCCTGGGTCACTCAGTGTCTATGTGAAGGTGAATAGTGGGCCATTGGGGAACCCTATCTGGAATATGTCTGGAGACCCCACCCGCACATGGCACAGGGCAGAACTGGCCATCAGTACCTTCTGGCCCAACTATTACCAGGTATGCACTGTCTTGCCATTTCATGTCTTAAACCATCTTCTCATTTCTATGATTGTAAGTTGTGTTTATATTAGTATCATCAAAGAATGTGTAGGAAGTTGTTTTGTTTTTTAATGCCATAGTAAGTTTGACCTAGGCTATCTTTTAAGTCTTATGGTTATATGAACAACAACAAAAAAAACCATAATTCAAATCCGTTTATCCAGGCTTATATTGTTTTAAGAAAAAAGCAGTGACTTACTGTCCTAGTTACTTTTCTGTGGTTGTCATAGATGCCATGATGAAAGCAACCTATTGAAGAAAGAGTTTATGTGGGGCTTATAATTTCACAGGGTGAGTCCATGACTGCCATGGCAGGAAGGATCGTGGCAGGCAGGCAGGCATGGTGCTGGGGCAGTAGCTAAGAGCTCACATCTTGAGACAGAACCAGGAGTCAGAAAGCAAGACACTGGGGATGGCATGATTGTTTTGAAATCTCAAAGCCTGCCCTCAGTGACACATCTCCTCCAATAAGGCCACACCTCCTCTAATAAGGCCACACCTCTTTATCCTTACCAAACAGTTCTACAGATGAGGGTTAAGTGTTCAAACATATGAACCTGTTGGGGCCATTATCATTCCAACCACCATAAGCATGAAGGTTTTTGTGTTTGACAGTCAAGATCCTTCAAGCCCAGCTTCTCTACCCACAGCTGACAATGGTAATAAATGGGCTGGTTATAAATTCCTTGCTCAACTCCTCTTTGTACCCAAGTGCCTGAAATAATACCTGACATTTAATGAATGATAAATGTTTGTTGAGTGGAAATTAAAAAGTGGAGAGGGCACTGTTATCCCACAGGTGCATGTTTAACCTCTTTTTAGATTATACTTTGGGCTGTACGTTTTAAATTTATTGCACCTAAATTTAGCTACTATTAGAAATTTACCCTAAAGACACAACGAAGAGTGGTTACAAATAATCAACCGTAAGAACAAGAATATATACAGTAGCTCCTTTATAAAAATGCAAAATCAGAAGCAGTGTTGTTTCCAGCAATAGTAGGTGTGTTAATTTGTACTGCCTCAACACAAAAGTTTGTTTAGGAACCAATGAAAATAATGTTGTGGTCTGGAGAATCTGGCTCAGCAGAGGAGAGCCGCTCTGGCAAAAGACTGAGCCTGTGCTGTCCATACCAGGCATCCTTTACCCAGTCCCAGGGATCTGACACACTCTTCTAACCTCCATGAGGACCAGGCACTCTTGGGGCACACATACATGCATGCAGACAAATAGCTCTTATACATAAAATTTTCTAAAAGAAAAAAGTTAAAGAAAATTATTAAGTGATGTATTTAAACTTCTGCTGGCCAATTAATAAAATAGGTATAAAGCAATGTATTTAATTTTATTCTTATATTAAAAATAGCTAATAAAGACCAAATACATTATAAAACAAATGCATAAAATGTGACATCTCCCTAGCTAATGAGATAACAAAGTGATTTTTCCCCTTTTTGTATTATCATATTATAAATTTTCTCCATTTGCATTATTTTTACTTCTAAAAAACTAGTTTTTCCCTCAAGAAGGAAAATAATCCTATTTAATAAATACCTTATTTTAATATAAATGGACTAGTGGCCAGTTAGTGATATAATGTAAAAATGTGACCTTTGTGGCAGGGTTTTCTCCCCTCTGGGTTTAAGCAGCAAGTATAGGCAGTGGTTAGGCAAGGGTGCAGGATATTCCCATGTTGGACGACTAATGTCTCTGGGTATTGTGTGGTAGTGGGTCCTTCTCAGAGCAGGAAAGGCTTTCCTGAGCTTGCTTCCTCCTTCCTGTGGAGCCCACTCAGGCTCATCTCTGGCCAGTGGGACACACTACACCAGTCAGCATGTATCCTACCCATCTCTTTTACTTTGGCCTGATCTCTCCCCTCCTAAATCATAGAGTAGGTTCTCATAAGACCTTTCATCATGGTTTGGTATGATGTTGACTAACAATCAAGGTTAGAATTTCTGTTTTGTCTTTTTTATACCTTGATAAAGAGCCATGCATATTCAATAAATGGCTTAGTTTATGACCAATCTTAGGATACCAGGCTTATCAAAGGGATTACTCAGCCACATTGCAATAGGATGGTTCTATTTATCAGGCTATTGTCATTTTCAATGCATTGTTATTTTCTTGAGCAACTACTGGTAAAATACTTTGCCTTCCCAATTATGGACCCAATCCAAACTCCAAACCCCTCCATTCTCCCTCTATCGCTTACATTATTAAAGGGTGCATAGCTTTAGGGTTTGTACAGGCCATTTCTTTGCCACTGTCTCATTCTACTGAGCCACAATAACACATGACCATCAATGGGGTGGCCTAAACTCAGACATTGACTTTTGTAAGTCCGGGAATCCGAGGTCAGATGCCTCTTCTCCTCAGGGCACTAATTCCATCATGGGGATACCATCCTTACAACCTGATCCCTTCACAAAGACCCCACCTTCTGATACTAGCACTTTGGACATTAGTGTTTCACCGTTACATTGACTGCTTCATTAAGCATCATGTCATCCTTCAAGCTTTTGAAAGGATTTCTAGCAATTCTTTAATGCATTAACATTTGGCCTCTCAAAGGCATGTGGAGCTAGCATTCCCTCACAGTTTCCCCTTTTCTGCTGAGGGACAGTAAACATCCAAAGCCAGTGCCCTAATGTCAACATACACTGTTTAATCAATAGCACATCCCAAATGATACAGGAGAACTCTGCACACAACATAACTAGACATGGAACCATCAGCCTTAAAGCCACCATAGAGACTTGAATTATCTGGTCCACTTGCAAGAAGAGAGATGGATGTATTAACCGAGATGAAATAAAGGGAAACCACCACTGGGCATAACCTCCTTCCTATTTCCTCACCCAAGGTGTCCTCCGAAGTGGTGGTCAGATAGATAAGAGACAGGTCAACGGCGGCCAGGGCAGACAGAGGTGGGGCTTCTGTGAGCTGTAGAGCAGCAGGAATAGGAGAGATGGTATTGTCTTCTGATGCTCTTACAAATATGAATAGTGTGTGTGTGTGGGAGGCGGTCATCAGCGTTGCATGAAAAATCCCATGTAGTTTTCTCTTCATAGAGCTCTATACTGGGCAGAAGATATGAACCTGATTTATGATGATTAATAATTCTAATTTCAAAATATTGTTGAAGCTGTGGTATTGTGCATACACATTATATTTTCTTGGAGGCACCCAGTGCATGAGAAATGACATCCACGTGATGCATTCTCAGCTGTTACTTCTGAGCCCGAAAGCTGAGGACCTGAGCATTTAAAGGAGACAGTGCTCTTGAATGCCTCTGCCAAGGAGGCGGGTCAGGTCTCCCTCAATGCACTTCTGTATTCTAACAGGAACCGCAGTGATTATCCAGAACACCAAAAGTAACATAAGATTTATGTACTTGGGAAATAGTATGAAGATACATTCACTGATAATTTCTTGGATAGTTCTGACCCCAGTCAAATGAGGATTCGTGTTTTATATGTTTGTATTGTGGTGTTGTGGAGTGTACCCAGGATCTGGTGCAGGCTAGCCATGCACTTTCCCAACAGGCTACACCCCTAGGCCATAGTAAATATGAGTTTAGATGGATAAAAGAACTGTTCAAAAGGACTTCCTATTTAATATCATGATGTGTAATTAAAGACAAACACACTTTGGGAAGGCAGACTTGGATATTGCCATCTAATATGGCCTTCATTGGACAGTTACAGAGTTTGGGAACATGTTTTCTCAGGGTTATACCTTTCTCTGCAGCAGTTCTTTTGTGTGGCACTTACTATTTATGGGAGAGTACTGTGCAGGTATACTCACAATGGTAACCTGCATGGAATAAGGCTAATTGCAGGTTAATTATGGCTCCTTAAAACACAAATTGTCAAGTATTTGGTGATTAACACATATTTAATTCCGTAATTAATGTGTGGCCTAATTGTTGCTCCTCAGAGCTGCCCTGCTGGGCCTGTGGTGAAGTACAGGCTCCTCCCTGCCTGGGGGCACCTGCTTCCCTGGGTTTAGACATTGACTTCCTGCCATTTGAAGGATACTCTTCTTTCACATCTGCCTCCTTGGCCTCATTGTCATCATAAAAAGAAACAGTTCCCCCTTTTGATTCTGCTTCCCCTCCTTCTCCTCCCACCCCCAGCCCACGTTTCAGATGCCCCTGCAGCCAAAGAGTGCCAATCGATTTCTCTGCGTTCTTTCTAATCATGCTCACACCCCCAGAGCCTCTGGAATCTGACTTGCTTCTGAAGAAGGTGATTGTGATTTCAGGCCGAGGCCAGGAAGGCAGGATGTTTCATGTAAGCTTTGTAAAGAGGAAACCCCACAGGTAGCCTGGGAATCCCTCCCCCAGGCTGCTCCATAAAAGGATCTGGAGATCCATCTGTAAACAGGAAAAAAAAATGGGGATGGAGCCATCAAATAGGAGGGTGATGATTCATGGCACTCCCCCAATGACATCGGGTTCCTTAGGTGTGCTGAGGGCCCTGGGAGAAGATTAGGAGCGGATGCATCCCAGCTCTACTTCAAATTCTTTGTGTTGGAAAGACACAAAGGAGTCTGTACACGGGGGAGGCATAAACCAAGGCTAAACCAAGATTTACCCTTTGCCAGCTGACAGCTTTGCTGGTAAATGAGGAGTTGAGGGAATAGAGATGGTTTGATCTTACCTGCCATTTCACATTTAGCATCGACTATTGTTCCCTGCTCAGCTGCCAGTGTTTCTATCCTGCCTTTGCCGTCAGCCCACTCATTTTCTCCCAAGTTTGTAAGTACCCAGAAGCCTGTACACAATGGCTACCTAGAGAAGTGGTTTCCAGAACTACGTCCTGCTCATCCAGCAGCTGCGGAAGGCAGTAGCCGGTCAGTGAGATTTAGTCAAGGTGAACTGAGCCTTGTTCGGTAGGCTGTCTGGGGATCCAGGTGTGTTTCTGAGTCTCCAGGAGGGGACAGGGCAGGTGTGGGCCCAGCTGGAGTCTGGCATCAGGTCTGGCTTTTGCCGAGCATCTCATGAGTCTGTTGCTCCCTGAAGCATGCTTGGGAAATGCGGAACTGACGTGCATCTGAAAAACAGCACATCCCGCCACTCACTAAATTCCACGGCTGTGGTCTTTTACTCTAAGTGCAGGACAATTAAATCGCTTCCTGCCTTTGGGACACCCTGGGGAATTGGATGGGACAGTGCGGTATAATGTCCCTCCAGCATGGACATGAGCATCTGGCCCATACTCCGCATTCTGCTCTTCTACAAGCTGAACCGTCTGGTTTAAGAACCTAGCGGGGACCCAGGAGGCTCTCACTTTATTATTGACTTGGACCTGCATTCCAGAGGTTTTGTAATTTGTGTGATGGTCTTTTAATCTTCACACCGTGTCTCTTCATTTTGAAAAACGTGCCAGGTCTCTAAATCTCATTCTCAACTTGTATTTGACATCAAAGATAGGCACCTCCGCTGTTGTGGGCACTCCACACCTCGGGTGGCTGCTGCTGCTTGCTTATCAGAACTGCCTCTTGTAATTTCCTGGTTTTGTTTTGTTTTCTACTTTAATTTTCTTGTATCCTGCTGTATATAAGAAGGAGATGAACTGTGATCATATCGTATTCCTCTAAAGGGAAAGATATCATGCACTCACATGACACACACACACCACCACCACCCCACACACACTACACACCACACACACTCAGGAATACACATGGATGCTGGACGTACAGCTTAGTCATATAGCCCTTGCCTGGTGAGAGTGAGGCCCTGATTGCCTTATGCCAGCATGACAATCAATAAATGAAAGGAATAAAGAGCATTCTAAAGCACCAATAATGAATTCCATTGAACTGTTGCTGTGCCATGAGTGTCTTTGGGTAACAAAAACATTATTGTATTTTCCGATGGTACACCAATAAAAATGAACAGCGAATTATACTACTTGGTTGTCTTCCTTTTTGTATTTTGTTACTGTTCTGGCTTGAAACTGGGTATTATAATATCGCTCAGGTCGCCTTAGTTTCTTGAGTGCTGGGATTACGGGAGTGTGCTGCCCTGCCCAGATAAAGAATTACCCTCACCCCTTTTCTCCAATGAAGATGGAACCGAGGTGTTTGTGGGGGCTAAGCAAGCCCTCTGTGGTTGAGTTATAGCAGCCTGCTCCTGTTTCCTAATGTGATTAAAATTTTCTTTGGTTTTGTTATGTTCCAGAAATGTTTTACTGTTTGTGTTTCCACTTCTCTATATTTTAGAGGTTTATTTTTAAGTGTGTGTGTGTGTGTGTGTGTGTGTGTGTGTGTGTGTACATAAGTGGTGGTGACCATGGGGGTCAGACATGACAGATGCTTCAAGCTGGAGTTACAGGCATTTATCTGCTTCCTGATAGGGCCTAGGAACTGAATTGGGGTCCTCTGCAAGCACAGTACCCACTCTCAACTGCTGAGCCATCCCCCCCCCAGCCCTTACATTTCTTTACTGAATTCATTTGGCAAAGCAGAATAAAACCTATAGAAAATGCGTAGGACCCACCTTTGGGTTTTATTTAAGGTAAAACCAGCAAGGAAGTGAAGACAGGCACACACTCTTTAACTGTGTGTCTAGGGCGCTGACGGGTGATTTGCACATGAACATTTTCCTTGGTGTTGGTGAGCAAACCCTTCTCTTTGCTCACACACATGGGCCAATGGCAGGGCTGATTTTGCTCCTTCCTGAAGCAGGGAGGCTGAGAATGTTGCGGTGTTCAGTAGCTTCCTCCTTCTTGGGCAGGTATCACCTAGAAGAGGAACTGACATCATCCGCCATGCAGACAGGCTAATGCCAGAAGGGCATTTGGGGAAGCTAAGAAAGGCACACCCAGTGGCTCAGCCTATCTGGCAGCAAGTGACTGTCCCCAAAGTCTCCAAGGACTGTGGGCAAGCAGTATCCGTCCCCTGGGACATTAGTGGAGATAATGAGTGAATGTTGAGTCTGTCCTCCAGTTGTAGATATCTGAGCCACCAGGAAGAGTCTGATAAGAGACGCAGGAATCTAAACTAACCCAAACACTAGTACAGGGAATTCTCAATCTCAATCTGTGTAGTCGTAGAACACTGACTTAGTGCATGCAGTCATCTCCCTGAGGGATTGGGTCTGGAACAATGACCAACCCCCTTTTGCATGTACTCAAGTCTGTGAAAGCTCAAGTTCTTTCTTTAAAATGATAGCGTATTTGCATATAACCCAAACATATCCTCCTGTGGTATTAATCTTTAAATCCTGTCTGGAGTACTTACAATCACTACTATCATAGTGCCAGGCTACATAAATAGGTGTTCTACTATTATTTAGGGAATGAAAGCAGCGGAGGGCCATACCTCCCTGAAGGTGCCCAAGCTCATATGGATGAAGAGAGGATCGGAAGTCAATGTGTGTTTCGTACAGACCTAAATTTTTGTCTTAAAACATTTTTCATCTTCAACTGAACTTGTGGATATAGAACCAAGGGATATGGGAGCTTCCTGCTCTGTACCATGGCTTCTGTGGTTCCCAGGAGCCTCTAGTCATGGTGTGTTTGGTCAGCCATCAATTCATGACCTTGCTTATGTTAATTCATCAATTGCTTATGATAATTATGTTGTTAACACTGAACCTATAACAACACTACTCCTCTTACCTGACTAAACCTTATTTAGCACAAATGTTTCCCCTATGGGGCCCATCACAGCCTCTTCCACTTAAGATCAGTTGCCAACAGCATTTCAACACTACATTTGGAGCCGTTTTACAATGTAAAATCACTAATACAAATATCCCAACTGTGAGAGGTGAAGGCCCTCATGAGGATACTTTTTTTTTTTAAAACTGTGTGAAAGTTCGCAAGAGACAGCATTGCCTTGCTTGGCCTCAGCTAGGACCCTGTGTATGAGGCAGTTCAGATCTTTGCTACTCTCTGCATGTCCATAAATGACCATCAAAGTGTTGTAAGGATTGATCTGAGGGCTACATAGAAATTTTAGGGAGGTTGCAAATTTACAGCACAAAGAGTTGCTAAGTAATAAAGATGGATTCTATTTTACATTAAGCCAGTTCCAGGAAACAACAGGGACATAAAATTAAATATTGCAATAAAAATATTCTGCAATAAGGATGACTCTGATTTTTTCATATAATCACAGTATAGATGGGGCTAGGTGAACATTCTACTTGGTGGGTGGGGGAAGACTGGAAAGACATCTGGCTGTAACTTGCTTGCCACAAATTCAGATCCCCAGCACCCAAGTAAAAAGTCAAGTGCAGTGGTGGGCTCTTATAATCTCACCCCTGGGGAGATAGAGATGGTGGAATCCTGGGGCTTGCTGTCCAGCCAGTCTAGCCAAATTCCTGGGCTGCAGGTTCTGTTAGAAACCTTGTCTCAGAAAATAAAGTGGAGATCAGTTGAGGGATACACTTGGCATTGACCTCCAGCCTCCAAATTTATGTGCACATAGGCGTATACACACAAACAGATACATACACATACAACAATCACTGTTGGTGAGTTTGTACTTGACATAAACTAGAGGCACCTTGGATGGGGGCTCCTCTATTGAGGAATCACATGTATCAGATTTTCCTGTGGACTGTCTATCGGCATTTTCTTGATGAATGATTGATATGGGAATTACCTAGCCATCTGTGGAATTTGCTAACCCTGGGCAGGTTGTCCTAGACTGTTTAAGAAAGCAAGCTGAGCAAGCCATGGAAAGTGAGCCTGAGAGCAGCATGCTTTCGTGGTCTCTGCTTTAGTTCCTGCCTCTAGGTTCCTGCCTTAAGTTTCTGCTGTGGCATCCTTCAGTGATACAGTATGACTGGGATGTGGAAGCCAAATAAACCCTTTCCCAAATTGCATTTGGTCATGGTGTTTTATCACAGCCACCAAGACCCAAATTAAGATATCTACTTACACATGAAATGTATGTTTTTGTTAAAAGTCAAGTATCTTAGTTAGCTTTTAATTGTCAACTTGGCACAGCCCAGAGTCATCTGAGAGGGAAGCCTCTATTAAGGAGAAATATTGTTGATCACATTGGTCTGTGGGGGTTTATCTTGATTGTTAATTGATGTAGGAGGGTCCAGCACAGTTGGTGGTTCCAGCCCTACCCAAGTAGTCCTGTGTTTTCTATACTTTCCAAGTACAGAAAGCTAGGTAAGCTTGAGCCCAAGGGAAGGAGCCAGCAAGCAGTGTTCCTCAGTGCCTTCTTGAGCTGGATAGTTTTGTCAACTTGACACAAACTGAAGTCATCTTAGAGGAGGTAACCTCAATTAAGAAAATGCCTCTCTTAAATCAGGGTGTAGACAAATCTGTAGGGCATTTTCTCAATTAGATATTAATGGGGGAGGGCCCATTCCATTGTGGGTGGTGCTATCCCTGGTCTGGTGATCCTGGGTTCTATAAGAAAGCATGTGCAACAAACCAGTAAGCAGCACCCCTTCATGGCCTTTGCCTCAGCTCCTGCCTCCAGAATTCTTGCCTGGTTTGAATTCCTGCCTTGGTTTTCCTCAGTGATTCAGGATATGTAAGCAGAATAAACCCTTTCCTCCCCAACTTGCTTTTGGTCACAGAGCTTCATCATAGCAATAGTGACCATAAGACATGTATGCTTCAAGTTCCTGGCCTGACTCAGCCATGGACTGTGGCTTGCAAGTGTAGCTAAAGTAAATCATTACTCCCCTGAACTGGTTTTTGTGAGAGTATTTCATTACTGCAGAAGAATGGAAATAGAAGCCCACAGACAACAGTGTGTAATCCAAAGCCACTTGATACCAGGGAATGCAGTAGGAAATGGGAACTGAGGGTGGGACATTAATGTTTAAGTATTACATTTGCTCAGTAGTTCTTTTTATACAGAGAAAATTTTGACTTGTGCATTGGATTTTGTTTTACTTTGTATGGCGTGGGGGGGTCTATAAAATAATTAGCGTTTATTGTTTGGTTTTGGCAGGTTGCAATTCCCTGTCTTAAAAGCTTGGTTATGATATTCCAAGCCGTGGTGGGCTTTTAAAATAACACCTATGCAATAGAATTGAAAACCAGGGCAGCAGGGGTCCTGCCTGGCATTACTGGAGTGGCAGGCATATTGTATTTAGCTGTGACAGAGTATTGCTTTTGACATGTGCTTTCTTGTTAACTGGAGTAATGACAGTGTGTTGGAAAGCCAAGCAAGGAAAGGCTCTGAAAACAGATAGTAAATATCTCAGGCTTTGCAGCCCAGACGGTCTCTGTGGCAACTAGTCAGCTCTGTGGTTGTTGTCTGGGAACAGCCAAAGCCAAAATGTAAATGCATGAACATGGCTGTAGTCCAATAAAACTTTATTCATGATGTGGAAATTGGAATTTTGTATTGTTTTTCTCCATCACACAAATTCCGGAATCATTTCGATTTTTCCTCCCACCATTGAGAGCTCTAAAACTATCCTGCGTTTGATAACAAAGTAGAAACAGGCGGGGGGGTGGGGGGTGGGGGGGTGGGCACAGATCTGGCCCCTGGCCATTGTTGGCCATTTAAAATTTTATGTTGTTACAATTATTTCTTATGTCAGGTGTGGTGGAGCATGACTCTAAACCCACACTATGGAAGTAGTCCCTGGAAACCACAGGATGTAAATGGATTCACCCTGCCCACCAGGGCTTAAGAAACTCCGGGCTCACTTCTTCTTTCCACCTCCCACACATCCACTGGAACAGGGGCTGGACAGAACCATAGGTCTAGTTGGGAACCCTTCCTGGTTTCTTGGGCTAGCTCCTAATTGGCCTTTACCTCTCGGGTAATTTGCATATAAACAAATTAAGCAGAGCCCAAGAACATCCTCTTTGTCAGCAGCCCCCTGTCATGTCTCCATGTGTCAACCAAAATCTTCATCTATGGCTTAGAACCCTCTAACATAACTCATGTCACTGTCCACCCACCCCATCCCTCATAGTCAAGAGCACTAACAGTAAAGAAAGCATGTAATACTTGTGTTTCATGTACTGTATGTACATGTGTATACATGGGCGATACATGTTACAGATCTGTTTATACCTGATATTTTGGTAACATGATACGAATCCAGACTTGGAGGAGAAATAGGCTTCAGATTGCATTCTAGTCCTGCTATCCTCTGTGACTTTAGAAAAGTTCTTCAACCTTTCTGAGTCAGTACTGGTCTTCAAGTGGTAGACCAGTTGGTACTCACCATGGTTGACTTTGATGGTAAAGTCTGTAGGTCAAATCCTCACACTGGTCCATTTTGTTTTTCCAGAGGTATCGCTGGTATCTCCATGGTATTGTTTTCTCTGATGGCGATATTTTCTGGGCCGGGTCATTGGGGTTTGCAGGCATTCCTGCGGCTGCCTCTGTGTTCTGCACCTGCAGTGCTTAGCCAAAGTAATCTTACCCTTTAACAAAAAGGGTGCCTTATTTGATTAAAAAAAAAAAAAGGCAGAGAGACAAAAATACCACTTTAGATCTTGAATCTTCCTTAGTAAGACTCTGACTAGAAAGAGTACAAACTGGAAAGTTGGCCAAGATGGCAATAATTGATGAGAGTGAACCTTTTTATGGGATTCTAAAAAGCGTGTCCAAAAAGCCCGTTGAAGGTGAGCCTCTTGACATGTTTTAACCCTTTGGTTTTTTAGAAATCTCATAGTGGAGCTCTTCGCAGTCAAGGTGTCATCCTTAACATCCTGCTACTTGCTAGGATAAACCCGAGCTCCTCATAGCCATGGTTTGTCCTGAAACCATTGTGCTGGATGTAAGCTTGATTGATGAAGGTCAAACCTTCAAAGCCCTTAACCGGGTATTAAGAGAGAGCTAGAAAACACCTCTTTAAACAATACGCTTCACAGGCTGAAAAGATGGCTCAGCATTGAGCGTGCACCCTTGTGTTCTTGCAGAGACGTGAGCTTGGTTCCCAGCACCCATGTAGCAGTTCACAACTGCCGTGACTCCAGTACTAGCTCTCTTCTGGCTTTTGTGAGCACTGTGCTCACGTACATATATGCACAGGTGTGTGCATACACACGAGCATACACAAGCTCCTAATTAGAAATACCAATGTAGAACAGCTTCTAAAAAATGTGTCTCAGTTGTGGGAGAAACATGGAGCCTATTGCTTTAAATTTGTAGCAGGTAACTTCCCTTCTGTCTAAACACATAACGTGTGTACTTAGGAAATTCCATGCAGATAATGACTATGAATTGTGTATGTTTACATATGTAAACACACATTGCATATGTGAGCATACACTTACAAATATTGCTAAAGATCATTTCTTCTCATTTCTCATGGTTATCTCAAGCACCTCATTGCTAAGTCTCCGCCTTTGGTAAGCGTGTTCTGAAAGTCTCTGGTTCACGGCAGAGGCAACCTGCTCTAGGGAGCTGGCCTTCTTTTAACCTTTCAAAATCCATTTTGTGATTGTTTTGAGGGCATATCTTGCTATGCTTGAGTCCAGACTGAGCTTACACTCCTGGGATAAAGTGATTTTCCTGCTTCAACTTCACAAGTAACTTGCACTCCAGGTGTTTGGTAGTAGACTCTGCTCAAAATCTTTTATGATCCGAGTGGTAATGCTCCTAAGTGCCTGGTGGTAATGGTGTCAGTCGCCAGCACCTTTGGCTATCTAGTAGTTACCACTTTTATTTATTTACTTATTTATTTGTTTGTTTATTAATTCATTCATTTATTATTTAAAGAATAATATAAAAGATAAAACAAAAATGAACACATTGGAATTGGACAAAACAAACCAGAAGGAAAAGAACCCAAGAGAAGGCACAAGAATCAGAGACCCACTTGTTTATATACTCAAGAATCCTATAAAACCACCAAACTGGAAGCCATAAGATGTACATAAAAGGCCTTGTGTAGACATGTGCATGTCCTGTGCATGCTTCCTCAGTCTCTGAGTTCATAGGAGCTGTGATCATGTTCATTTAGAGGGCCTTGTATTCTTGGTGTCCTCCAATCCCTCTAACTCATAAACTCTCTCTGCCCCCTCTTCCTCAGGGTTCCTCGAGCCCTAAGGGATGGATTTAATAGACACATCCCTTTTAGGGCTGGGTATTCCAAGGTCTCTCACTCTCTGGCTAATGTCTGTCTGTGGGTCTCTGTATTTCTTCCTGTCTGCTACAGGAAGAGGCTTCTCTGGTGGTGGCTGAGCAAGACACGAATCTATGAGCATGCAGAATATCATTAGAAATCATTTTATTGCTATTTAAAGTAATGTTTTTAGAACAGTAGTTTGGTTTTGTCCTAGGTCCCTGGGCTGTCTAATTTCAGGTTCATGGTTACCCAAGCAATGTTGGATACAGGTTCCATGCCTGGAGTAGGCCTTACGTCAAATTAGACATTGGTTGCTTACTCCCATAAGCTTTGTGCCACCAATGCACTAGCAAATCTTGCAGGCAGGACACCCCTGTAGATCCAAGGGTTTGTGACTGGGTAATTCTTCACATTTCCCTTTTGGTAGTATGCAGAGAAATTTCCTGTACCAAAGATACTAGAATGTAGGGGTGAAGGCTCCATGGAGTCACCGAATCAACTTTTCTGTGTCCAATGTATGGGTATTGTCATCAGCAACGGGGCCTTGTTGTCAGTATGTGAAAAGCAACTTACAGTCTTGGCAACAGCCTGGGTTGTTGGGGGATTTTGTGGGACCCCTTTGGCCAATAAGTCAATTAGATGCAACCCATTCCTAATACTGGAAGCTCCATTTGGTAGCAAGAGATGTCCAGCTGGGCGCTGTCTCCCCTTTATTTGACAACTTCATTTAGATTACCTTCATACATGTATGTATTTTAGAAAGTTTCTACTGTATTAGGTTTCCATACTACTGCTCAAATGGCCCTTAATTTTGCTGTTTCTCCCCATAGTCCCTCTCCTATTCCTATCTCTGCCTCCTCCTCCTCACTTGGTCCTCCTGTCCCAGTACCCTCCCATACATCCCTATCTATTCTATTTCCTTTTCCTAAGGAGGTCTATCTATTCCTTTCTCTATATGTATACTCTATGGTTCTATGTATTAATAGTTGGTTATCATTGTCTTAACAGCTAATATCCTAAGATAAGCAAATATTACTCTTTCTGGATCTCTGTTACCTCACTCAGGGTGATTTCTTCTACTTCTATACATTTACCTGCAAATTTCACATTTTCATTTTTTTATGGCTGATTAATACTCTATTGTGTAAATGTGCCACATTTTTTTAATCCAATTTTCTGTTGAGGGGCAGCTAGGGAGTTTTCAACTTCTGGCTATTATGAATAGTGCAACAGTGAACATGGTTGAGCAAGTGTCTCTGTGGTAGGATGAAGTGTCCTTTGGGTTTATGCCCACATGTGGTGTATAGCTGAATGTTAAGGTAAATCAATTCCCATCTTCCTGAAAATCTGCCACACTGATTTCCACAGTGGCTGTACAAGTTTGCACTCCCACCAGCAATAGAGGAGTGTTCTTCTTACTCCACCTCCTAGCCAGCATGAGCTGTGACTTGTTTTATTAATTTTAGCCATTCTGACAGACACAAAATGCAATCTCAAAGTAGTTTTGATTTGCATCTCCCTGATAGTTAAGGATGTTGACCATTTAAGTGTTTCTTAGCCATTTGAGTTCCTTCTTTTGAGAATTCTCTGTTTAGACCTGCACCTCATTTATAATTGGGCTATTTGTTTTCATGATATCTAGTTTTTTGAGTTCTTATATTAGCCCTATGTTACATGTGTAGTTAGTCTAAAATCTTTTTTCATTCTGTAGGCTGCTGCTTTGTCCAAAGGGCAGTGTCCTTTGCTGGGCAGAAGCTTCTCGGTTTCATAACTCATTAATTGTTGATCTTTCTTCCTGTGCTAATGGTGTTCTGTTTAGAACATCCTTTTTGTGCCAATGAGTTCAAGTTTATTGCCTGCTTTTTCTTCTATCAGGTTCAGTGTATTTAGTTTTATGTGGAGATCTTTGGCCCATTGGAGTTGAGTTTTGTGCAGGGTGGTAAGTGTGGATCTATTTGAATTCCTCTATATGCAGACATCCAGTTTGCTCAGCATCATTTGTTGAAGATGCTGTCTTTTTTTTTCATTGTGTATTTATGGCTTCATTATAAAAAAAAATTAGGTTCCAGAGATTTATTCCTGGGTCTTCATTTTGAGTCCTTTGATCAACGTGTCCATTTTAGTGTCCAAACCATGCTGTTTTTTACTACTGTAGCTCTGTAGTACAAATTGAAACCAGAGATAGTGAATCCTCCAGCAGCACTTTTATGGATCAGGGATATTTTAGCTATCCTGGGTTTTTTGTGTTTGCATATGAAGCTGAAAATTGCCCTTTCAAGGTCTGTGAAGAATTGTGTTGGAATTTTGGTAGAGATTGCATTGAATCTATAGATTGGTTTTGATAGGATAGCTGATTTTACTATATTTAATTCTGCCAACCCATGAACATGGGAGATCTTTCCATCCCAGGTCTTCTTCAGTTCCTTTAATGTCTTAAAGTTATCATTCAAGTCTTTCACGTGGTTGCAGTTATCCCAAGATATTTTGTATTGTTTGAGGCTGTTGTGAAAAGTGCTGTTTCCCTGGTTTCCTTCTCATTCCATTTGTCATTTATATATGGAGGGCTACAGATTTCTGTGAGTTAATTTTGTATCCAGCTACTTTGCTGCAAGTGTTTATCTGTATGTTGAGTGTTTTGATTATTATGTGCCAAGAGGACTTCCTTTTCTGGTCGAATCTGTTTGGTGCTCTGTATGCTTATGTCTTGATATGCATTTCCTTCAGGTTAGGGATATTTTCTTCTATGATTTTGTTGATAATGTTTTTGTGCCTTTTGTGTTTGTTTCTTTTCCTTCCTCTACAGTGTGTAAATATGCTCAGGTAATAACACTATATTAAAATTAAAACATTATGCGTTGATGGATGAATGAGATATTCTCTCATATATTCCCGGTGATCATGTAAACAAATATAGTCTTTACAAATAGAAACCTGGAATTGTGTATCAGGAATCTTTAAAACATCCATAATATTTAACTTGAACTCTATGATGTAGGTCAGGGCTTTGGTAGGGTTCTGGGCTCTAGTGGAGGCATATTGTCCTGTCTGTTATTGTGTTTTTACACTGGTGTCTACACACCTGGGTTTGGGAAGATTATAATTCTAGGTGCTGGTATCTGGTCTTGTCTTGTTGGGTGGGTGTTTTGTGCCTTGGTATCTGTTGCCCTCTCTGCTTCTTAAGAAAGTGTGGTGGTTGTGTGTTTCTGGGTAGGAAATTCTTCTGGGATCCTTCTAGCTGTGACCACTGGGGGTACAGATAGAAATGTAGTTCTAGGTATTGGGAACTGACACTTAGAAGTGAGGGTGGGCTAGGTAGGGGGACTGACGGGCATGGTCACAAGACAGAGGAAAGCCAAGTGTCCCACCAGGATCTGTTTAGTCCCCTGGGAATGGGGGCAGAGAGTGAGGAGAGACTTCAACATGTGGTGTGCTACAAAACAGGGAATGAGACTGGGGGATTGCTTTTGGAGGAGCTGAAGGAGAGGTGAAGATGTGCCGTTAGCCTCCCTGCCTCCCTGGCTGGAGTGCACAGTGGGCACTTCACTGAGCTACCTGGCAGGTCTTTGCAGAGCCTGCTGCCACCTCAGGAGCTGCAGCTGGTGACTGTTAGGCAGACCTGCTTTGGGGGCCTCAAAAATGATTTTCTTACACCTGCTTTTGACATTCATCTTTTTGCCCCTCATTTGTCCTCTTGCAGAACTTAGACGTAAAGAAATAAATTACCCTGGTCCCACACAGGAGCATCCAGGCAGTTTTTCCTTTCTGTTGGATCACCAGTGGAAAACAACATATTAAACTTATGAACAGGACCGAGTTTTATTTCATCTCTGCGCTTCTGTGCGGCCCCTCTCTCCCACACGTGTGTTGTTTTATTATCAGGGCTTTCTGGTGCAGAGCTGTGAGTCTAGGTTTCTGGGTGTTTGTGCTTGCGGTGTGGACCCCTGCTTTCAATATTTCCACCTGGGGGTCGGTAGGTTGCTGTCTCTGGTTTTGCATAAACACAAACAGAGCACTCTTAGGAGCCAAGGTTTTGCTCAGTGTGCAGGAACAAGAGAGTGAACATTTGGAAACAGATGGAGATTAAGATTACTGTGACTCACTGCATGCTTCAGACAAATACGTTATATCCAGACTACTCATTCTGTTGAAATATGAAATTCTTGGAAAATTTTTCCCTTTTATTATTTTTTTTAATTTAAAAATTCATGTAATATATTTGGATTGTGCTTTCTATAAACTGATGATATGTTTGCGGAGTGGTACCTGCATCCTGCATGTAATGTGTTCTTAGTAAATAGTTATGTAATTACTTTTTAAACTAAACTGCTTTATGATCAGTGTGGCACACAACAGTAAAAGCTAATGAAGATTGACATGGCACCCGGTTTCCCCAAGTGGGAATAATTTGCCAGTTCCGGTATGATAGATATCACAGCTAGGTATTGGCATGATGGAATGTTCAGTACTTATTATGACTTTCACATAGTTTCTAATACTTGCATATCACTGCATGTATACACATATCCATACACACACACACACACACACACACACACACACACACACACACGCATGCACGCACGCATGCACTCACATGCTTAATTCTTTTTTTTCTTTATTAAGAAATTTTCTACTCCCCATGCTATCCACAGACCCCCCTCGTCCCTCCTCCCAACCCCAGCCCTCTTTCCCAAGCCACCCCACATCCCCACATATCCCAAATCAAGGACTCCCATGGAGAGTCAGCAGAGCCCAGCACACTGAGCCTAGGCAGGTCCAAACCCCTTCCCACTGCACCAAGGCTGTGCAAGGTGTCACACCACAGGCACCAGATTCCCAGAAGCCTGCCCATGCACCAGGGACAGATCTCAATCCCCCTGCCTTGGTGCCCCCCAAACAGTTTGAGCCAAACAATCATCTTCCATGTCCAGAGGACCTCGTCCAGTCCTGTGGGGGCTCCACAGTCACCAGTCCACAGTTCATGCGTTTCCACTAGTGTGGCCAGTCATCTCTGCACATCCTCCCATCATGATCTCGACATCCCTCGCCTGCAGTATCTCTCCTCTCTCTCTAATCAATTGGATTCCTGGAACTCAACATGATTAATTCTTTACGATTCAGTTACCGACGAAGATGCTGAGAGTAGGAACTGACAGAGATGGCTTAAGTTGCCCTTTTCAAAGACCATCCACCCCCTCCTGCCACTTCTCCCCTGCCCCTTTCTCCTGGCAGCCATTAGTCTGGCTTCTATTCCTAAAGTTTGACAATGCAGAATTTTTTTTTTTTTTTTTTTTTTTTTTGGTTTTTCGAGACAGGGTTTCTCTGTGTAGCTTTGCGCCTTTCCTGGAGCTCACTTGGTAGCCCAGGCTGGCCTCGAACTCACAGAGATCCGCCTGGCTCTGCCTCCCGAGTGCTGGGATTAAAGGCGTGCGCCACCAACGCCCGGCCCTTGACAATGCAGAATATTTCATTCATGGAATCAGGTGGGGTGTCATCTTTTAGAACTGTCTTTTTATTTTTTTAATCCATCACAATTCCCTGAAGATTCATTCATGCTATTGATTATGGCAGTATTTAGTTCTTTTTCATTGCAGAGTAGCAGTCTGTAGTATGTTGGGCCAGTCTGTGTAATCATTCATTAATTAAAGGACTTCTCAGGTGTCTGTATTCTTTGGTTTTTATGAATAGAGCTTTGGTAACTGTGTGCAGGCTTTTTATATGAATGAAAGTTTTCATTTCTCTAGAATGAAAAAAGAACAATTACTGGGTTGTGTTAATACTTTCAGTTAATTCCTTAGGATAAGCAAACTGGTAGTCTTGACCATCTCCCATCCCCTTCAGTCTTGTTTTCTCTAAGGATGAATCATTTTCAAATGTGCCATTCACTCCCAAAGGCTGATATCACCAGTTTCTTCATTCTCTACTTCTTGCGGGACCCAGCAGTGACTTAAAACTTTTTTTTGAACACTGCAGAAGACACTTTTATCATTCTCCTTTGAATTCCCACATCTTCATCTAAAGTTCAGTTGATCCCATCTCCATGTGAATGGGAAGTGGTTTTCCTGTCCTCCAAGCAATCTTCTGTAACCCGGCCATGACTGACCTTTGCACTTGTAGGACCCGGTCATGATCATGCCTACCTGTGCATGTTTATTACCCTCTTTACAGTGTTAGCTCACTTTCCTCTTTCAGCCTCTTAACACCGACTCCTGATGGGCTGCAGCCCTGGGTACCCAGTGCTGGGTACTGTTACCTACATAGTAACAATGATGAACACAGACAGCACAGACCTAGAAGGAAGACGAGCGTGGTTCCTGACATCACTTGTCAGCCCACTGCAGGGAAGATAAGTAGAACAAAGCAGCTGCCACTCTGGCGGCCCAGAAGCTGAGAAGGGGTGCCTGCCTTTCAGGCTTCCTGCTTCCCCCCTTCTCCATCTGGACCCCAGGCTGTGAGATTGTGCCACCACATTTAGCATCAATGTCCCCATTACTTATCCCTTTCAAGAAACACCCTCAGAAACCCCCACAAGGTAAAGGTATGCTCGAGTCATCAGTGCAGTCAGATTGGCATCACAATTAGCCATCATAAGTACCCTGCACTTTCCTCAAGTATAACTAATGGCCTTGCTTTCTCCCTTCCTTCCTCTCTCCCTCCCCTCTTTCCTCCTTTCTCTTTTTTTCCTTCCTTTTCTCCTCCTCCCCTGTTCTTGTATTTCAAGTTTTTTTTTTTTTTTTTTTTTTTTTTTTTCCGCCATGGTTCCCTGGATTTGTCATAGATTCTCAAACAGTACAGCTTCTCCAACAACAAGCTCTTCTTCCCCTTCATCTCTCCTCTCACGTCCCCCCTCATTCCACCTCTTCCTGAGTCCTCCCCCTCATCCCTTCCTCCTCCTCTTAAATGTAAAAACCTAGGATCCCAAATGTCTCATTCTAGGCAGAGGCCTTCAGAAATGTTTCCTAAAGAAGCTTCAATCTTAACCCTGCCCTCGATCAAGAGATCACAGTATGTGGGGACGGGGCGGGGGGATGAGTATCACAGATAGGAGAACTTTATTATTTTTGGGTGATGGTTTTACTTTGCATCATTTCCGTTTTCTGATTCTTTTAAAGACCTTGGTACTTTACTCCACCCTTTAAAATGACTCCTTGACCCTTTCTTCCCTGTATCTGTCCTCAGCCATGGTTTCCCATCACTGCACAGATGACCTCTCAGGCAGGTGCTATGTGGCCCTGCCTCTGCCCTTAAGCCTCCTTGGACTAGACCGGGTTCAGTCTTACTCATACTTGGGGTTGAGAGCCTGGAACAGTGGTGGACAAGTGTTAGCCGTTAACTGCTTTACAGT
>NC_051074.1:23046045-23059650 GCF_004664715.2 Peromyscus leucopus | reverse complement strand
TAACTTATCCTGTATCAGCAAGTCTGTTTTATGAGATATATATGGGATATATATCTCTCACTGAGGCTCTCATTACAAGTGGTACCCAATGTAGGGCAGATGCCATCCAGCTGCTCTTCTTCTCCCTATCTCTCTCTTAGATTTCCCGCCTGGCTCTTATCCTGCCTTACCATAGGCCAAAACAGCTTCTTTATTAACCAATGGTGGCGACACATATTCAGAGTACAGAAAGATATCCCACAGCACCTGTCTCCAGAATGTAAGAATGTTTTCCTTTCAATTGCCAAAAGAAAGTTTGCAGTTGTGATGAAAATAAGCGTTTAAGATACTGGAAGTCACACTGGATTATCTGGGCGTCCTACGGCCACCACAGGGTCCTCATGGGAGGAAAATGGAAAGTCGCATGTGGAGGAAGAGGCTGTGAAGAGATTAGATGGCAATGATGTAATTTGAAGATGGCACAAGGGACTGGTGACAAGAAATGAAGGAAGAAGCTAAAAAAGGCAAGGCCTGTATCATCCCTAAGATTTCCAGAAGAAATCAACCTAGCTGTCACTGTACTTGAGGCCTTCTGATCTCCAGAAGTATAAGACAGTGAAGCCCAGGAGTTTCTGATATTTTGTTACAGTCACAATAAGAAAATAATAGGGCAACCACTGAGGTAATGAAATGTTACGTGGTTTTTGATGGTGCATAGACATTGTGACCCTAGTTTCCCAGAGCTGCACAACAAACGTCTAAGGTCATGTTGAGTCTTTTGCAAAAGAAAGAGTTCAATCCAAAGCTATCCCCGAAGCCAAAAACAGAAGTCCAAAGGTGGGCACATACTTTGCAACCTCAAAAACTTTGTAGAAAACAACATTAGTCAAACAGACATTGTAGGCTTGGCATGAGGGCAGACATGGAGTGGTAGAATAGACTGGAGAGCCCAGACATGAACCCTCATAGGTATCACCCACTGACATGCATCAGCATTATTAGACCATTCAGTTTGGAAAGAATGGTGTTTTCAACAGTGGTAGTGGAGAAAGTGGAGAGCCACTGGCTTAAAAAAAAAGAATTAGATTTTTAGATTTGTCACATACAAGAGTCTAAATCAAACACCTAACCTCAAGAGTTAATATCCTCAATCAAGGAAAAACTTTAATGATCTGAGAGATCTGGCCCTAGTTTTCTGAACTGTGATGCCAAGATCATAGGAACCAAAAGAAAGTAATCAGGGCTGCATCAAAACCACAAACTTCAGTGCATAAAGAATCACTATTTGGATGAGGACACGGCTTGATGAACAAATCCATTGCTGTGCAAGCTTTCAAACTAGAGCTCAGGTCCCCAGAACAGATCCAGACAGGTACCAGGTGGGTGTGGCAGCCCACCTGTGATCCAGTGCCCAGGACACAGAGACAGGGAATCCCTGGAGGAAGCTGGATAGCTGGAACAGCAACAGAAGGCTGTAGGTTCTGTGAGAGACCCTGCCTTGATAGACAATATGAGGAGCAATCAAGAAAAACATCTAATGTCAATCTCGGGCTTACACACACACACACACACACACACACACACACACCCATGTCCACACACAAATACCCATGCACACGTGCATATGCAAACAAAAAAGAACTGTTGAGAAAGTAAAGTATCAGCCCGTAATGGGAAAAGCTTCTGTAAATCATATAGCCGAAACCCTGCAATTCATCAACAGCTATAAAAATTTTCAGTTAAATATTGGGCAAAAGACTGTTTCTCTAAAGAAGAAATGCACAGGGCCAACTGGCACAGGAAATGATGTTCAGCATCACCTGTCATTAGGGAAATGCAAATCAAAACCATGATGTCATACCAGTTCACACTAGGTAAGACTGTTTATTGTCAGGTACCATGGAAATTACCAAGCATGGGACAGATGCTGGAAACAGGGACCCTTGCACATGGGTCAAGGGAATGATGGAGTTATTGTGGAAACATCATTATTCTACAAAGAGCTAAAAGTGAAATTATCATAGGACCTAGCAATCCTACTGTCCAAATGCAGAATCTAAAGAGGACCTCAGAGACTGGATGTTATTGGTCAAAGCGACACCAGCCCCAATGGTCAACACATGGAAGCAATCTCACTTTCCACCAATGGGAGAATGAATGAGCCAGGTGTAATACACACACATATTAAATCACATTTGGCCTTAGAAAGGAAGGACCTTCTGACCAATGCTACAATGTGGAAAATCCTTAAAGATGTTATATTAAGTGAAATGTATTAGTCATAAAAGGCAAATACCATATATTTCCACTAGTGTGAAAAAATACACTTAAAAAAACTATATATTCTTATCAATTAGAGATAAATATCATCATTACTTTAGTATATTTTAGATTTTTTTTAACGTCAAGTTTTATTTTAAGTAAAATCTGAAATGATGGCCCAAACCATACAGACAGGTTTATATCTTTCTTTAAACATTCTGTGAGGTCTGTAGACCTTTTCATATTTTATATATTATTAGGTAGCTGATGAATAAAACATACATATAACAAGAACTTTGGTTATAAGAATCCAAATATTCAACAGGATGCTTCTGTTTAATTTTGTGGTATCATGTGGCTTTTATAGGATGAAATTATTTTTCTTACTAGATAGGATTTTAATAAGAAAATTAATCTCACTTTTATTATTTTTAAAAATGGCTGTTGAGTGCTCAACCCTTAAGGGAACATCCATCATTCCTCTAAGACTCAAAAAAACATCCCTGAACAGGGAGCAGAGAATGTAGGGACTCCACAATGGGGAGGAGAACAAAGGAACCCAGTCTCTGGGACTTGACATGACATTGCTCTCATAGACTGACTCACAGTGGCTGCAGGGACCAGCACAGGGCCACACAGAACTGGACTCATCAACCTTCAGTCATGGACTGGGGAGGGGCTCACGGGGTCTGGCTCCTCCTCCTGGCAGCTAACTGTTGGGGCAACAGGAACCTTTGGTTTAAGTAGAGGTGGAGCCATTGAGTTACCCATGCTCCCACACAAAGTTCCACACACATATCCAAAGGAATAGCCCTGCTTAAACTCAGTGAGTGACACGAAAATATAGTCAAACAAAAGCCATGATATTGGAAGTTGGGTGGGGCCTTACTGGAAGGAAGAGGCCCAGAATGAACACAGTAAACATGCATATGAAACGGTCAATGAATAAATTAATACTTAATTAAAAAAATAATTGCCTATGAGACACCAGGGCATAAAATATATTGATCTCTGTATAGGACAAAGATTTCTTGAAATGAGTATCTTTAGGAAATATAAGTGTGGTGCTGTGGGATGTTCTGTATGTCCTGTGGGAGCCCTTCTTGGGTTCCTTGTGGCGTTACCCAGCAGGTCCGTATAGAGGATGATTAGGACCATGGGCCTGAGTGCAGGTGTTTGAGATGGTCTGCACTTGGCTGTGCTGGGGGATGGTCTGTATGTCAAGTTGTTCTGATTGGTTAATAAATAGAACCTGATTGGCTGTGGCTAGGCGGGACTAACAGAGAGGAGAAATAAAAGGACAGAAAGGCAGAAGGAGACGCTGCAGCCGCCGCCATGACCAGCAGCATGTGAAGATGCCGGTATGCCACCAGCCACGTGGCAAGGTATAGATTTATGGAAATGGATTAATTTAAGCTATAAGCACAGTTAGCAAGAAGCCTGCCACGGCCATACAGTTTGTAAGCTATATAAGTCTCTGTGTTTACTTGGTTGGGTCTGAGCGGCTGTGTTACTGACGGGTGGCAGAGATTTGTCCTGACTGTGGGCAAGGCAGGAAAACTCTAGCTACAGTGTGGAGCTTTCAAAAAGGGAATATTGAAAAAGATGTCAGAAAACAGTTGTTGGGTGCTATTAACTGTATTTTGCATGGGTAGGTACAAGAATATATTTAAATATCTGATATATCAATTACTCATAGTGAGATACATATATGTGTGTATAGATATACATACATATATATAATCTGTGCTTATGATACTACCAAGAATTTTATATAAGTATAAAAATCCCATTATGTAATTTAATTCTAAAAATCCATTTGGAATTAAAGACTAGGGTTCCTACTTCAAAGGAGGAGCAGAAGGAAAACCAACCAACCAAACAAACAACCAACCAACCAACCAAACAAACAAACAAAAAAACCGAGGCATCTCCTGGAGAAATGGGGTGGTAATGGTTAACTGGGTTCAGGCTGAATCAAGGGTCTGGAAAAGCAACAGAGGAGGGAACCCTGCAGGGAGGAGGGGTCAGGCATGGTCAGGGACACAGGACAGGCTGAAAAGAGAATAGACAGAAGCCAGGGGAAATGCCAGAAACGGGTGGACTGGTCTCTGGGAAAAACAACAACAAAAACACTCTTTGGATGCAGATTCCTCTTCCTAGCCTCTGAAATCCTGACATTACACATCAGTGAGAGTCTCCTGGTTTCTTGGTGTCCAAGAGTCAGACAAACCCAGTAAACACTTGGGATTTCCAGATGAGCCCATGTCAGATGAACGCTCCGAGGACCATCCACATCGGGGGTCATGGAAAGAGGATGAGGGAGAGGAGGGGAGCAGGGAGAGATCTTGGTCACCCCTCTGTGCTATGGACGAGCTGCAGCAAATACTCCCCGAGCACATCCCCCTCTGCATGCAAGGTACCATGGGCAAAAAGAGACAGAAATCATTGTAGAAACAGGAACACCCCACCTAAGCCTGCCCTCTTGACACACGCAGGGAAGACCTGGCCAGAACTGTAGGTGTTTTTCAGGGAGCAACTAAAGGATTAAATGAATTGATTTCCAGAAGCCTTCAGGTCTCCAGAGTCACCTCCTCTGGCTGGACTTGACTGGAAATTGTGAGGATCCCTGTACCACAGTTGAAGTTTTGAAGGCTTCTAAGCCCCTCTCCCTGAGGGTCTTTTCTATGGCAGCAATGACCAGATAGGGTAATATGTTAGAACCTTGGGCACTACCAAGAAGTCAGGAGTCTGTGGAGAGGGCCACCTTCCTTATACTTACACAGCTGAACAACGAGAACACATCTTGGGGTGGAACTAGCAAGCTGCTCAAGTGACTTCTCCCCACTTTTCCCAGTGTGAGAGAAGTGCAGCCCCACTGAACACTGGCGCCTCATCTCTTAACAAAAAAGACAGCACAGTGCACAGTGACCAAGAACAGAATCCGGAGTCTTCTTTATGATATAGTCGATCACGCAAGACAGCCAAGACAGATGCAAAGTGTGACAATCACATGTCCAGGGTAGTCGAAGGATCGTTGCTCTAACTTTTGTGAACTTCGTGAAAGGACCCATAATGATGGTGCCTGAGAAGAAATGGTCTCCCTGGGTTAAATACGGCCCCTTTGTGAGTCCCAGTGCTTTTTCCAGTATGCATGTATTCCAATGTGAGCAAGCCAGGAAAAAAGTACTGATAGTAATTTCAATTATGCTTACAACCCTCTTTAGGCAACGGGTTCACCGAGAACTTCTAAATGAGCAGTGATTTACCACCAAAAGGAGTCACATTAAGTCTTTCAGGAATATCTATGCCATAATCAGAGCAATGATTGAAGGAAATTGAGGTCTAGGAAGTGAGCAGCAGTTTGAGTAAATTAATCAATCTTAGGCATTTTGGAGCTGCTCTGAGTGGTTGAGCTTAGTAGGTGGCAGGCAGGGTCCTTGCACAGTCACATGGGTGGGGATGGGCTACACTGTCCAATCCCCCACAGCAGGAAGAGTTATGGCTACCCACGTTCAAGCAGGCCCTCTGTAAGATGCCCACTACATTCTCACCATTGAGACCTTTCAGGACCATCGAAGGGCAGGGGAAATCTCACATCAGCCTACATCATCTAAATGGAACCTTTTTTGAATAGCTCAGCAGATCTAGTTTCGCTGGCCCATGGCCTTTTCTGCTTGATAATGAAGACACTGAATTGCTAAACTGCAGAGAGGCAACGAAGTATGTTCGCATCTGCTGCTTTCCCTCTGGGAACTGAGCCAGGGCCACGCCTGCCTTCCTTTCTCATGGGAGAGCCTCAGATTCTTGGAAGCAGGATAAACAAGTAAACCCCATGATGAGCATGAGAAAAACAAAAACAAACACAGGGAAAAAAAGCTTTGTGAGGTTTAGAGTTCATAGGCCAAAGACGCGCGTGCGTGCGTGTGTGGAGAGAGAGAGAGAGAGAGAGAGAGAGAGAGAGAGAGAGAGAGAGAGAGAGAGAGAGAGAGATCAGTGAAAGATGCCAAAGCCCCTCTTCTGCCCTCTGGGTGGATCCATCCTGACTTCTAGACCAAACTCAAAGCCCAATTTCCAATCCCAGCCTTAAGGCTGCTATTCAGCAAGCTCCACCCCCACCCCCCTAATTTCTGCGGCTTCACCCCAAACACGCACCAGCTCTTAAGGCCTCCTTTGACCAAATGACATGAAACCAGTAAATGACCTTGGGTACTCAGATCATTCCAGGATCACTCTAGATAACTCCTATGCTCTCAGGGACATAAAGAAAACCTTTCTCCTTAAATTAAAGTAACCCCAAACCGCACTAGGTGGAAACCCACGGTGCCAGCAGCAGGAAGACTCTCAGTGGGCTCTGTGTGAATGCTCGCATCTGTCAAATAGATGCAGCTGTAGATGGGTAACCGACTAAAACAATAATGGATGTGATTTTCAGCATTGATTTAGACAGTAAATGGTTCCTATAGCAACAGCAGACAGTCCACTTTCTCTGTTCCTGGTATTTTCTGCATGGTAAGTGATGTTAAGTTTATGCCTTAATATATATGGTGTAAAATACTCAAGTTAAGCTTGCGGAAGGCACCATAATTTTACCTCTTTATAAATCATTTTGTAGCTTTTATATCTAATAACAAAACGGTTCTGATATACAGTTGTGATTTCCCCCATTATCTACAAATGAAGCTAAAAGCCACTGTAGACCACATGTGACCAGTCCTACCTCACCAGCCAGAGCAAGGCACATGTGAGCTCCCACACACATAAACACAAGTGAAAAACTCTAATTTAATTGACAATTTAAATTCTTTTCCAAGTTCATGAATCCTTGACAAAAGTCTAGGTTTCCCACTGTACTATGGAAGGAGCATTATGGGTTGGGAGACAGTTTCTAGATACAGGTGTCTGAGTATTAATCCTAGCTCTTGATATCACCAACGCACCCCTAGAAAAGTAAACAGAATTCCCCAGGCCTCAGCTGCATCTTATATCTGTGGGAATAAAGTTCTGCAAGGATCAATGAAAAGAAATGCAATAAACAAAAAAGCCAAGCTCAAATATTACCTAGCAGAGTACCTACCACCCAGCAGTGCTCTGTAAAAGTCATTATATATTTTTCTAGCCCCTGTAGAAATCAGTGATACAAGCACTGGTCCTATGACCTCATTCTTTTGTTCACAAGACAGGCGCAGTGCAGTAGATCAGGGAGGCTGCTTATGAGAATCAATTTGGTCTCTCTCTTCATCTCTGTCTCTCTATCTCTCCACCTCTCTCTTCCTCTCTCTAACTAAAAGCATCTAAGTTTGCTTGATCTCAGAAAAAAAAACTACAAGAAATTATTAAATTCAGAAGTAATAATTTTTTTTCCAGACTGGGTTGATGATAACTAGCTAAATAGCATCATACATACAACAAACTATCAAAAGAAAAATGTTACATCCATTTCTAGACCAACAACTAAACAAGAGGTTTAAAACCCAAGTGAGGTTAAATGTTTTTCCTCTAAGAAAAACATTCCCAAATTAGGACCTTACATGGGATTAGATTTCTATAACAGGTAGAAGGGGCGGGTGTAGCCAGGGGTGAGCTCAAGCAGAATGGCCTTAGTAGAGGTGCATTTCTATGACTTTCGTCACGTCATGTGACAATTATTTTAGAAAATACAACTTTGAAAATAACCTAGGGGAAAGGGCTGAAGAGTGAAGACTTGGGAAAGATGATGTGCTGAATGTTGCTGAAATGCCTCTAACCGAGGTCTGTTTTTATTAGTTGGTTTGGACCACTTTGTATGATGTCTACTGTCTATTATAAACCAGAAGACGATGTTCCATAAGGATCGACACATCTCCAGGTTCACCTGGAGAAGATATTTCATCTATGAAGGCACAGAAAGCCCCACATATCAGCAAGTATCTGACAATCACTGTAGTATTCCATGTGCTGGATAATACTGGTATTTTTAATGCCTACTTCATAGTAACTGCATTTTTAAATAAAATCTTACTTGTTTTGTGTTTCCATGCAGGCATGGGTGCATGTATGTTTCTGCATGTGCTCCTGCATAGGTACCATAGCACGTATGTCCAGGTCAGAGGGCAACTTAAGCAGGGATTGGGTTTCTCTTTTCAACATGTGGGTCTAGATTGGACTCACAGCATGAGGCTTGGTGACAAGTACTTTAATTCAATATGTAGTCTTGTTGGCCACAGTAACTACATCCTATTTCCTTTTCTATTTTTAGGAACTGAAGCATACCATAAAATCATTTGAAAACACTGTGTTGTTGACTTATTTATAATAAACATCAAATTTCATATGTAGCCATACATAGCTTCAAGAGTCAATGACCACATAATAAAAACAACCCAGAAAGCCCTCACGAAAGCACAAAGGCATCAAAAGGAGTAAGTACACATGAAAACATACAAAAGAATCTTTTAATTCTGTTCTCTGTGTGTGAATATACACATACATTCTCTGAGGTGTTTTCAAAATCAGGATTATAAAGTGACCAAAAGTTGGTAATAACATGAAATAAGGTCCCATTTTGGGTACTTGGGTGGCTTCCATAAACACATTTGATTTCAGCATCTTGATGGGAAAATACTGTATTTAAATGCACCCACTACCGTGTCTGACGACACCTATCAAACATCTGCAAGAACTTCTAATCACAGCTTACACTGCACACAATGCTGCCTTAAAGACTGCAGGTATAAAGATGAGCGCTCATCTCACTGAGCTTTATTTTATTTTTATTTAGTTCTGCAGTTTATAAAAACCCCTCCCCCCGCTGATACTAGCCTCATCCCCACGGTGAGATGTGTCATATGTCTGTTACAGTGATAAAAGGAGCTCTCCCAGGAGCTGGAGAGTTAGCTCAGCAGTGAAGAGCCCTCCCCGCTCTTCCGGAAGACTCAAGTTTGGTTCCCAATGCCACATCTAGCGGCTTACAACTGTCCGTAACTCCAGCTTCAGGGGATCCAATGAACTCTTCTAGCCTCCAAGGGCAACATCACACCCACGGCATACACTGACACAAACCCAGACACATGCACACACATGAAAGTAAAATCTTTCACGGTTTCATTATTACTTATGTTTCATTAGATTTATTAGTATTTTGTGACAATGACCACAAAAGTGCTATTTGAAGTTTGTTCCAAACAATTAAGTCCTTGACATTTCATGTAGGGTGGATCACCATGTACCTGGAATACACATAGACACACAGACATATTCCCGAAGGTCATGCCCTTGATGTTAATTTGTGACGGGGTCATTGCCAAATTCTTTGAGGTACATATCTGCCAGTTTACCCACATTTCAGGGAGGATAACACAGAGTTCGATGTACACAGCAGTGCAATTAAAGTAGATACACAGGTTTCCACTATTCCTAACTACACAGTTTACCCTAGTGACTGAGAGGGCTGACTCTTGGTCCCTTATCTGTCAAATAGATATAACACCACAGTAGGGACACAAGAAAAATTGTGCCCACTGCCTACTGTGGGTGTTCTAAAGGCTGTCACACACAAAAGTCAGTTTGCTGACGGCTACCCTTGAAAGCACTGATGTGGCCCCAAATAAACATCCATCCTAGATTTCTAAATTTTGCTTTATTGCTGGGAGATTTACACCATAGAGGAAATAAAGAAATATTTTTAGTACTCATTTTGTACATGGATTTCAGAATTACTTTAAAGACCCTAGTGAGATGACATGCAGAAAACCACCTTGTATCTGCTACAGCTCCAGAAGCGTTGTGTGTGGAATATTCGTCATCAGAAATGTTTGAAGAAGACGTTAGTGTTCAGCTTGGTTCAGATTTTCAGATGTTTGCATATAGATAATGAGTTCTTAATAGTAAGATCTAGGGCTAGGGAAATGGCTGAGTGGATAAAGGACTTGCCATGCAAGCTGGAGCACTGGAATTTTGATCCTCAGAAACCACACTGCACTCTCAGCCCTATGCACACAGACAGGGGATCCACGGAGCAAACTGGCTAGCTAGGTCAGATGGGACTGGTGGATTTCAGGTTCGAATGCAGACCCCAACTCAATAAATACAGCAGGAGACAAAGATCAAGACATGTGACCAAGGGAGACACATGAAGTCAACTTTGGTTGCCTACATGTACATACACACATACCCATATGCAGGCACCTACCTACACATATGCACACATACACATACACAACATGCACACCTACACATAATTAAAAATGACATCCATATCTACAGAAGATATTCAGTTACATTTCAGATTACCTTATGTACATAGACTGAAAGTAATTTTTACAAGATTTTAATAATTCTGTGTATGAGTCTTCTCCATAAGATAAACACTTTCCCACAAAATGCCTACTCAAGCAGAAGTCATCAATAATTACATAGTAGGATTACTTGATCATCACAAGACTCACAAAACCAAAAGCATCCTGAGAGCAGGACAAACTAAAATTTACTTAAAAATCCAGAGTCATGTAAATTCTGTGACTATAATGCCCCATCTTGGGGCTATCATGCCCCATCTTGACCTAGGCACATGGAGACTTTTAGGCATGACAAAGGCAGACGATTAGGAAGATTAGAAACATAGGAAGTCTGGGAAAGAGAAAAAGGAAAACGTCACAGGGTCAGACAGGAATGGATTCATCAATATTATAATGCTTCAAAACATGAAATTATGTTTCAGAACATGAAAAATAGAGAGGCCTTGGACACAAAGTTGAACATGAAAAGCATACTGAGATGTCTACATACACGTGGCCCCCAAATCCACAGCTTCTGCACCAAACACTGAAGAAAACAACAAACCAAGACTATTTTGAAAGCCAGTATTGTGGCTCATGTCTATAGTTCTAGCCCTTGGGAGTTTGGGGAAGAAAAATATCCTTGGCTACACAGTAAGGTCCAGGCCAGCCTGGCTCTTTAGGGCAATCCTACAATAGGACAAAAAAAAAAAAAGTTTGCTGAAGACACCCAGGCTATGTCCTTGTCCTTAGCTCCTGAGAAGTTGAGCACAGCCACCAATGCACAGTGTTAACATTACGGAAGTTATGTAATCTTGAGATTATCTCAGTGGATGAGACTGTGTGTACAGGTTACATACAAACACACTACCATTCTACGCAGGGAACTCAAGCATCTGAGGACTGTGTTACCTATAGGCTCCTTACCCCAAACTCCAGGGACAGCCGGGGACTACTGGTTTACCAGTTACATGTTGTGCTTGCTTCTTCATTCCAGTTTACTATGCCCATTAAATTGCTATACCCACTAAATCCTATACCATTAAATTTTGCTTGAGGATAGTTACTTTCAACCCTTGCTTCACAATGGAATCACTTGGACAGCATTTGATGAAATACTGAAGATGGGCCCCTCATTCGGACCCACTAAATCAGAAACAGGGAGTAAGCCTGAAATCCCTTAATCTCCTAAGGTAAGCATAGAGAGGAAGGATGGAGAAGTCTACTGTAAGGTACCTCTCTCCCACCTCAAAACAGAAATCAGCTCTCTCCTCATATCACACTAAACACTGCTTAAAACCACCACTTCCACTACTAGTGATGGATTAAAGATTGGAATCCCAAATTAAGGGGTTGAAGCAGAGCATCCCAAATCTGGGAAAAATCTAGGAGCAAATCTTGTCCTTCGTGTGCCAGTGAGTCCTTGGGATTATGCCCTATGATTTTGGACCTGGGAGTTCACACTTTTCATAGTCCCCTCCCAAGTGATGTGCACAAGAAAAGCAAGAGCCATAAACTAGTTTTCTGTAAATAATTAAGAACTGTACAGGTAATGATGGAAATAACAGTGTCATTTTTAAAAGGTGGTAAATGCTTTGTGGAAAATGTCAATAAAACATGTCTATCTCCTTCATCAAGCACAACAGACAGCCGATCTGGATCTCATTAACACAAACATCCACCCACTCAAGCAGCAAGCCTATACCCAAGCATGATCATTTACAAGAACTGAGACATGGGATAGAAAGAAAGAAAAAGTTAAACGCTTACGTCAGTCTTCACATGCTACAAAAAGCTTTTAGGGTAGTGATTACAAAACTTTCAGAAACAAAGAAAAAAGTAAGGATGGATTGAGACCGTGTGATTCTAAAGTTCTGTGCCCATCCCTCCTTCCTGGCACAAAGGTCTTGGACAAGGGCCAGGATACAGGAGAACAAGGTCATCAGACAGAAGGGTAAGGCATGCTCTGTGCGGCGGCCATGAGACGCTTCCTCCTCAGAACACATTCCCACCTGACAGCCTACCATTGACGTTCAGCTACTTTCTACTCCCTCCAGAAAAACAGAGCAACACAAACAACCAGCTAAAACATGGTGATTAAAAGGGATAAAGGATTTAAAAGTCATATAAATGTGACACCTCACAGATACCATGCCCTGGCAGAAATGCAAAGTATGGTAAGAGGCGGGGATGGGACCGATGGGAGACGGGAAACAAGACCGTGGTAGCTGCCTATCGTGAGACATTGGATACAGAAGGGTTCAAACAGAGTACTTCAGCTTGGTAGCAAACTCAAATTATAAATAAAATGATTAAAATAAAAATGTAAATGCCTGGGCTGTGTCTCTTGGGGGAGTGCCAGTCTGCATGCACAAGGACCCTCACTTGATCCTGGCACTGAAACTCCCAGAGAAAAGAGAAAGAAAGAAAGGGAAAAGGTATTCTAAGAGTTGAGGGAGGAGCAGCCCGTAGATTAATACTTAAAGGAACAAGATGCAGCCTGACTGCAGGTATGCAGGAGAAGAACACCCCCTCCAAAAGAAAAATATCCCCAAGTTAAGGAAGGAATGGCATTCTGTGCGGAAGAGAAGGTCACTGACATTACTCGATGTACCAGAACTCTCAGAGCGGCACAGGTTCAAGGACTGTGCATCATCACACAGAATGTACAGAGCAGGACTGAAGACTGCAGGCACAGATGGGCCAGGTTATATGAACATGCATATACACACATAACTTAATGCTTGAAACTAAGGCGAGCTGTTTAAAAGTGCTGTTTACAGAAAGGACCGCAAAAGCAAGCTCTTCCTTCTCTCTCTCTCTTGCTGTGTGTGTGGGGGGGGGTGGGGGGGGCAGAGAGACTGGAGTGAGAATATTCGGCTTGTTTTTCTTCAGTGGAAGACGAGAGAGAGGCGTTGTAGTTTACAATTTAAGGTTCTTTGCTAAATCTAATTTGACAAAATCTGTCAAGGAGATCATCAGGCAAAAGCAATGGGAAACAGAGAAATTCCAAAAAGACCAGTAAAGTAAATGGCCTAGCTTGAGGTTGGAAACCTGAATATCTAACTGTGATGTGGACAGGATGCTCTAGAACAGTGACTGCCTTGGT
>NC_051074.1:22952150-23045545 GCF_004664715.2 Peromyscus leucopus | reverse complement strand
CCCAAGAGAAGGCACAAGAATCAGAGACCCACTTGTTTATATACTCAAGAATCCTATAAAACCACCAAACTGGAAGCCATAAGATGTACATAAAAGGCCTTGTGTAGACATGTGCATGTCCTGTGCATGCTTCCTCAGCCTCTGAGTTCATAGGAGCTGTGATCATGTTCATTTAGAGGGCCTTGTATTCTTGGTGTCCTCCAACCCCTCTAACTCATAAACTCTCTCTGCCCCCTCTTCCTCAGGGTTCCTCGAGCCCTAAGGGATGGACTTAATAGACACATCCCTTTTAGGGCTGGGTATTCCAAGGTCTCTCACTCTCTGGCTAATGTCTGTCTGTGGGTCTCTGTATTTCTTCCCGTCTGCTACAGGAAGAGGCTTCTCTGGTGGTGGCTAAGCAAGGCACAAATCTATGAGCATGCAGAATATCATTAGAAATCATTTTATTGCTATTTAAAATAATGTTTTTAGAACAGTAGTTTGGTTTTGTCCTAGGTCCCTGGGCTGTCTAATCTCAGGTTCATGGTTACCCAAGCAATGTTGGATACAGGTTCCATGCCTGGAGTAGGCCTTAAGTCAAATTAGACGTTGGTTGCTTACTCCCATAAGCTTTGTGCCACCAATGCACTAGCAAATCTTGCAGGCAGGACACCCCTGTAGATCCAAGGGTTTGTGGCTGGGTGGTAATTCTTCACATTTCCCTTTTGGTAGTATGCAGAGAAATTTCCTGTACCAAAGATACTAGCATGTAGTGGTGAAGGCTCCATGGAGTCACCGAATCAACTTTTCTGTGTCCAATGGGTATTGTCATCAGCAACGGGGCCTTGTTGTCAGTATGTGAAAAGCAACTTACAGTCTTGGCAACAACCTGGGTTGTTGGGGGATTTCGTGGGACCCCTTTGGCCAACAACTCAATTAGATGCAACCCATTCCTAATACTGGAAGCTCCATTTGGTAGCAAGAGATGTCCAGCTGGGCGCTGTCTCCTCTTTATTTGACAACTTCATTTAGGTTAGCTTCATACATGTATGTATTTTAGGAAGTTTCTACTGTATTAGGTTTCCATAGTACTGCTCAAATGGCCCTTAATTTTGCTGTTTCTCCCCATATTCCCTCTCCCATTCCTATCTCTGCCCCCTCCTCCTCAATTGGTCCCCCTGTTCCAATACCCTCCCATATATCCCTATCTATTCTATTTCCCTTTCCTGGGGAGGTCTATCTATTCCTTTCTCTATATGTATACTCTATGGTTCTATGTATTAATAGTTGGTTATCATTGTCTTAACAGCTAATATCCTGAGATAAGCAAATATTTCTCTTTCTGGGTCTCTGTTACCTCACTCAGGATGATTTTTTTCTACTTCTATCCATTTACTTGCAAATTTCACATTTTCACTTTTTTATGGCTGATTAATACTCTATTGTACAAATGTACCACATTTTTTTTTATCCCATTTTCTGTTGAGGGGCAGCTAGGGAGTTTTCAACTTCTGGCTATTATGAATAGTACAACAGTGAACATGGTTGAGCAAGTGTCTCTGTGGTAGCATGAAGTGTCCTTTGGGTATATGCCCACGTGTGGTGTATAGCTGAATGTTAAGGTAGATCAATTCCCATCTTCCTGAAAATCTGCCACACTGATTTCCACAGTGGCTGTACAAGTTTGCACTCCCACCAGCAATAGAGGAGTGTTCTTCTTACTCCACCTCCTAGCCAGGATGAGCTGTGACTTGTTTTATTAATTTTAGCCATTCTGACTGACACAAAATGCAATCTCAAAGTAGTTTTGATTTGCATCTCCCTGATCACAAAGGAGGTTGACCATTTAAGTGTTTCTTAGCCATTTGAGTTCCTTCTTTTGAGAATTCTCTGTTTAGACCGGCACCTCATTTATAATTGGGCTATTTGTTTTCATGATATCTAGTTTTTTGAGTTCTTATATTAGCCCTATGTTGCATGTGTAGTTAGTCTAAAATCTTTTTTCATTCTGTAGGCTGCTGCTTTGTCCAAAGGGCAGTGTCCTTTGCTGGGCAGAAGCTTCTTGGTTTCATAACTCATTAATTGTTGATCTTTCTGCCTGTGCTAATGGTGTTCTGTTTAGAACGTCTTTTTTTGTGCAAATGAGTTCAAGCTTATTGCCTGCTTTTTCTTCTATCAGGTTCAGTGTATTTAGTTTTATGTGGAGATCTTTGGCCCATTGGAGTTGAGTTTTGTGCATGGTGATAAGTGTGGATCTATTTGAATTCCTCTATATGCAGACATCCAGTTTGCTCAGCATCATTTGTTGAAGATGCTGTCTTTTTTTTTCATTGTGTATTTATGGCTTCATTATAAAAAAAAATTAGGTTCCAGAGATTTATTCCTGGTTCTTCATTTTGAGTCCTTTGATCAACGTGTCCGTTTTAGTGTCAAAACCATGCTGTTTTTTACTACTGTAGCTCTGTAGTACAAATTGAAACCAGAGATAGTGAATCCTCCAGCAGCACTTTTATGGATCAGGGATATTTTAGCTATCCTGGGTTTTTTGTGTTTGCATATGAAGCTGAAAATTGCCCTTTCAAGGTCTGTGAAGAATTGTGTTGGAATTTTGGTAGAGATTGCATTGAATCTATAGATTGCTTTTGATAGGATAGCTGATTTTCCTATATTTAATTCTGCCAACCCATGAACATGGGAGATCTTTCCATCCCAGGTCTTCTTCAGTTCCTTTAATGTCTTAAAGTTTTCATTCAAGTCTTTCA
This sequence comes from Peromyscus leucopus, assembly GCF_004664715.2. Taxonomy (NCBI): domain Eukaryota; kingdom Metazoa; phylum Chordata; class Mammalia; order Rodentia; family Cricetidae; genus Peromyscus; species Peromyscus leucopus. The sequence goes on along the minus strand of NC_051074.1, from coordinate 23,042,804 downwards.
CGTGGTTGCAGTTATCCCAAGATATTTTGTATTGTTTGAGGCTGTTGTGAAAAGTGCTGTTTCCCTGGTTTCCTTCTCATTCCATTTGTCATTTATATATGGAGGGCTACAGATTTCTGTGAGTTAATTTTGTATCCAGCTACTTTGCTGCAAGTGTTTATCTGTATGTTGAGTGTTTTGATTATTATGTGCCAAGAGGACTTCCTTTTCTGGTCGAATCTGTTTGGTGCTCTGTATGCCAATGTCTTGATAAGCATTTCCTTCAGGTTAGGGATATTTTCTTCTATGATTTTGTTGATAATGTTTTTGTGCCTTTTGTGTTTGTTTCTTTTCCTTCCTCTACAGTGTATAAATATGCTCAGGTAATAACACTATATTAAAATTAAAACATTATGTGTTGATGGATGAATGAGATATTCTCTCATATATTCCCGGTGATCATGTAAACAAATATAGTCTTTACAAATAGAAACCTGGAATTGTGTATCAGGAATCTTTAAAACATCCATAATATTTAACTTGAACTCTATGATGTAGGTCAGGCTTTGGTAGGGTTCTGGGCTCTAGTGGAGGCATATTGTCCTGTCTGTTACTGTGTTTTTACACTGGTGTCTACACACCTGGGTTTGGGAAGATTATAATTCTAGGTGCTGGTATCTGGTCTTGTCTTGTTGGGTGGGTGTTTTGTGCCTTGGTATCTGTTGCCCTCTCTGCTTCTTAAGAAAGTGTGGTGGTTGTGTGTTTCTGGGTAGGAAATTCTTCTGGGATCTTCTAGCTGTGACCACTGGGGTACAGATAGAAATGTAGTTCTACGTATTGGGAACTGACACTTAGAAGTGTGGGTGGGCTAGGTAGGGGGACTGACGGGCATGGTCACAAGACAGAGGAAAGCCAAGTGTCCCACCAGGATCTGTTTAGTCCCCTGGGAATGGGGGCAGAGAGTGAGGAGAGACCTCAACATGTGGTGTGCTACAAAGCAGGGAGTGAGGCTGGGGGATTGCTTTTGGAGGAGCTGAAGGAGAGGTGAAGATGTGCCGTTAGCCTCCCTGCCTCCCTGGCTGGAGTGCACAGTGGGCACTTCACTGAGCTCCCTGGCAGGTCTTTGCAGAGCCTGCTGCCACCTCAGGAGCTGCAGCTGGTGACTGTTAGGCAGACCTGCTTTGGGGCCTCAAAAATGATTTTCTTACACCTGCTTTTGACATTCATCTTTTTGCCCCTCATTTGTCCTCTTGCAGAACTTAGACGTAAAGAAATAAATTACCCTGGTCCCACACAGGAGCATCCAGGCAGTTTTTCCTTTCTGTTGGATCACCAGTGGAAAACAACATATTAAACTTATGAACAGGACCGAGTTTTATTTCATCTCTGCGCTTCTGTGCGGCCCCTCTCTCCCACACGTGTGTTGTTTTATTATCAGGGCTTTCTGGTGCAGAGCTGTGAGTCTAGGTTTCTGGGTGTTTGTGCTTGCGGTGTGGACCCCTGCTTTTAATATTTCCACCTGGGGGTCGGTGGGTTGCTGTCTCTGGTTTTGCATAAACACAAACAAAGCACTCTTAGGAGCCAAGGTTTTGCTCAGTGTGCAGGAACAAGAGAGTGAACATTTGGAAACAGATGGAGATTAAGATTACTGCGACTCACTGCATGCTTCAGACAAATACGTTATATCCAGACTACTCATTCTGTTGAAATATGAAATTCTTGGAAAATTTTTCCCTTTTATTATTTTTTTAATTTAAAAATTCATGTAATATATTTGGATTGTGCTTTCTATGAACTGATATGTTTGCGGAGTGGTACCTGCATCGTGCATGTAATGTGTTCTTAGTAAATAGTTACGTAATTACTTTTTAAACTAAACTGCTTTATGATCAATGTGGCACACAACAGTAAAAGCTTTATGACTTACACATAGTTTCTAATACTTGCATATCACTGCATGTATACACATATCCATACACACACACACACACACACACACACACATGCACGCACACACGCACGCGCGCGCGCACACACACACACACATGCATGCACACACGCATGCACACACTCACATGCTTAATTCTTTTTTTTTCTTTATTAAGAAATTTTCTACTCCTCATGCTATCCACAGGCCCCCCTCATCCCTCCTCCCAACCCCAGCCCTCTTTCCCAAGCCACCCCACATCCCCACATCCCCCAAATCAAGGACTCCCATGGGGAGTCAGCAGAGCCCAACACATTGAGCCTAGGCAGGTCCAAACCCCTTCCCACTGCACCAAGGCTGTGCAAGGTGTCACACCACAGGCACTGGATTCCCAGAAGCCTGCACATGTACCAGGGACAGATCCCAATCCCCCTGCCTGGGTTTCCCCCAAACAGTTCGAGCCAAACTACCATCTTCCATGTCCAGAGGGCCTAGTCCAGTCCCATGGGGGCTCCACATCCACCAGTCCACAGTTCATGGGTTTCCACTAGTGTGGTTAGTCATCTCTGCACATCCTCCCATCATGATCTCGACATCCCTCGCCTGCAGTATCTCTCCTCTCTCTCATCAATTGGATTCCCAGAACTCAACATGCTTAATTCATTATGATTAAGTTACCCAAGAAGATGCTGAGAGTAGGAACTGACAGAGATGGCTTAAGTTGCCCTTTTCAAAGACCATCCAACCCTTCCTGCCACTTCTCCCCTGCCCCTTACTCCTGGCAGCCATTAGTCTGGCTTCTATTCCTAAAGTTTGACAATGCAGAATATTTCATTCATGGAATCAGGTGGGGTATCATCTTTTAGAACTGTCTTTTTATTTTTTAATCCAGCACAATTCCCTGAAGATTCATTCATGCTATTGATTATGACAGTATTTAGCTCTTTTTCATTGCAGAGTAGCAGTCTGTAGTATGTTGGGCCAGTCTGTGTAATCATTCATTAATTAAAGGACTTCTCAGGTGTCTGTATTCTTTGGTTTTTATGAATAGAGAGCTTTGGTAACTGTGTGCAGGCTTTTTATATGAATGAAAGTTTTCATTTCTCTAGAATGAAAAAAGAACAATTACTGGGTTGTGTTAATACTTTTCAGTTAATTCCTTAGGATAAGCAAACTGGTAGTCTTGACCATCTCCCATCCCTTTCAGTCTTGTTTTCTCTAAGGATGAATCATTTTCAAATGTGCCATTCACTCCCAAAGGCTGATATCACCAGTTTCTTCATTCTCTACTTCTTGTGGGACCCAGCAGTGACTTAAAACTTTTTTTTAAAACACTGCAGACGACACTTTTATCATTCTCCTTTGAATTCCCACATCTTCATCTAAAGTTCAGTTGATCCCATCTCCATGTGAATGGGAAGTGGTTTTCCTGTCCTCCAAGCAATCTTCTGTAACCCGGCCATGACTGACCTTTGTTCCTGTAGGACTCGGTCATGATCATGCCTACCTGTGCATGTTTATTACCCTCTTTACAGTGTTAGCTCACTTTCCTCTTTCAGCCTCTTAACACCGACTCCTGATGGGCTGCAGCCCTGGGTACCCAGTGCTGGGTACTGTTACCTACATGGTAACAATGATGAACACAGACAGCACAGACCTAGAAGGAAGGCGAGCGTGGTTCCTGACATCACTTGTCAGCCCACTGCAGGGAAGATAAGTAGAACAAAGCAGCTGCCACTCTGGCGGCCCAGAAGCTGAGAAGGGGTGCCTGCCTTTCAGGCTTCCTGCTTCCCCCCTTCTCCATCTGGACCCCAGTCTGTAAGATTGTGCCACCACATTTAGCATCAATGTCCCCATTACTTATCCCTTTCAAGAAACACCCTCAGAAACCCTCACAAGGTAAAGGTATGCTCGAGTCATTGGTCCAGTCAGATTGGCATCACAATTAGCCATCATAAGCACCCTACACTTTCCTTAAGTATAACTAATGGCCTTGCTTTCTCCCTTCTCTCCTCTCTCCCTCCCCTCTCTCCTCCTTTCTCTTTTTTCCTTCCTTTTCTCCTCCTTCCCTGTTCTTGTATTTCAAGTTTTTTTTTTTTGTTTTTTTTTTTTGCCATGGTTCCCTGGATTTGTCATAGATTCTCAAATAGTACAGCTTCTCCAACAACAAGCTCTTCTTCCCCTTCATCTCTCCTCTCACGTCCCCCCTCATCCCACCTCTTCCTGAGTCCTCCCCCTCATCCCTCCCTCCTCCTCTTAAATGTAAAAACCTAGGATCCCAAATGTCTCATTCTAGGCAGAGGCCTTCAGAAATGTTTCCTAAAGAAGCTTCAATCTTAACCCTGCCCCTAGATCAAGAGATCACAGTATGTGGGGACGGGGCGGGGGGATGAGTATCACAGATAGGAGAACTTTATTATTTTTGGGTGATGGTTTACTTTGCATCATTTCCGTTTTCTGATTCTTTTAAAGACCTTGGTACTTTACTACACCCTTTAAAATGACTCCTTGACCCTTTCTTCCCTGTATCTGTCCTCAGCCATGGTTTCCCATCACTGCACAGATGACCTCTCAGGCAGGTGCTATGTGGCCCTACCGCTGCCCTTAAGCCTCCTTGGACTAGACCGGGTTCAATCTTACTCATACTTGGGGTTGAGAGCCTGGAACAGTGGTGGACAAGTGTTAGCCGTTAACTGCTTTACAGTTGCTGGGAAAAATAAAAGGAGGCTGAGTGAGTGAACCTTTATTCCTCATAGGAGTTACTTGCTAAAAATCTTATAAAAATGAGTTAATGACATTAATCTCGCCTCATTTTCCAGGTAATTTTTGAAGTGGTAACCTCTGGACACCATGGCTACCTTGCTATTGATGAAGTTAAGGTCTTAGGACACCCATGCAGTAAGTATACTTTCCTTTTGAATGTGGGGGTTCATCACTGGGCCACATTTACACCACAGACTGAAAGATGTGGGGGGACACCCGGAAAGAAGCTGTCCTGCCAACAGTTTCCTGATGGGCTCTAGATGTGAGTTCCAGATCTAGCCGCCCCACAGCACACAGCCTGTGTGCAAACGTATATCCTTTGATATCTTCGCAAATGCAGAGCAGGTGTGAGGGACATTTGGATTTCTATTTTCAGTATTAGCACAGGATTAAATGCGGCAGGTTGGCACATTCCATTCCCAAATCGAGTGTGTTTCTATGCCTGTTCCCAAGTTTTTGTCACACAGTTCCAAACAGTATGGACCCAATAGACGTAGGATCTACCCAATATAAAATACCTTCCTTAGCCATCTGTCAGCACCGGGTTTGCCTGTCCCTTCTCTGTATAAATTAGTACTTTAAGAATGTGCAGGAGGGAAGAAAGGGCCTTTATAGAAAGTTAATATGACACTGGGTAGGTGGCTTAGTGGGTAAACTGAGACCAAGGAGGCAGACCACATGTACCACCATGGCAGAGAAGCTGGTTCTGTATCTGCTTACCTTCCCTTGGGAGGTGCCTGCTTGTCTATTAGTCCTGAACCTTTGTGTCCTTGGCCTTCGCTAAAACCTGGACAGGATTATCAGGATGGGTCAAATGCCCACTCCTTTCAATCATTTGATGCAGTTTGGGAAAGTAGTGGTAGCATTTCCACTGTCATAAGATCCAGGCCTGGATTTTTTTTTAAACTAAGAAATCTACTATGCTGGGCAGTGAAACACAACAAATAACCTCTCTCTCTCTCTCTCTCTCTCTCTCTCTCTCTCTCTCTCTCTCTCTCTCTCTCTCTCTGTGTGTGTGTGTGTGTGTGTGTGTGTGTGTGTATGCATGTGGGTATGTGTGTATGCATGTGGGTATGTGTATATGTGTGTGGGTATGTGTATATGCGTGTCTGTGTGTGTGTGTATATGTGTGTATGTATATGTGTGAATGCATAAGTATATGTGTGTATGCATGTGTGTGTACATACATGTGTGAACTATGTATTCATAATATTAGTTTTCGTGACACTATTAGCTTTTCCTTCCATATATTCTAATAAATGTTATTCATCTGTTCCATTTTTTTTCTGTGTTTCTGTCCTGTGATGTCCATGGCAGTTTGTCCACAGAATCGAGTCCATGGATGCCCTAAATGGAGGGAGTCAGCTCTTGACTACTTACAATAATGAGTACAGTTTAAAGGCTTGGTATTAGTAAATGGGGGCAGGGAGGGGCAATGGTATGTACTCAGTAAAAAACTTGTTTGCTCCTGATTGTTTCTGTCCATAGTTGGCTGCATCTGTATATGTACAGTTTGTGGGTTTGGAGCTCTGGTTGTTGTCTTGTTTGGGTTTTTCCCCCCATTTCCACTTACGTTTTTAAGATCAATTGGTAGTGTTCAGTCATAGGAATATATCACAGCCGGCACTTATTTTGAACATTTGGTGCCTCCTCCTCTGTTTTTGTCTATTAAAATTATTGTTGTGGTACAGCATGTGTGTGTCTCCATGAGAAAAATATATGTATGTGTCTAAGAAGCCAAGTTGCTGGAATGTGGGGAGACACAGTGTTAGATTTATCAGCTGCTTCCAAATTGCTGTGAGAAGTATCTGAACCAATTTGCTTCCCACCAATGGTGCGTGGACATTTTATTTCCCCTGTATCCTTTCCCAAGACTGATACTTTCGGAGTTTACATTTTTGGCCATCTGAGCATTGGCAGCCTGCTTTATTTTTAGAATGCCTGGCATGCAAAGAAATTGGCAAGTTGCTACATTTCCTGGGTCTCTGCTGATGGCCCCTGTCCAAACCATGAAAGAATGGTTAGATCCACAGTATTAAAATGCACACACTCGTAGGGAGAGCATTTCTTCAGTTGCCTGAATTAGAATAGATCATTAGACAGTCCACTGTAGCTCTAGAGGGTACCTGTGTGGTCATTATCCCACAAAGGCATCATGACACAGTTGCCTCATTTCATCCCCAGGGCCTTTACTGTCTCTGATGTCTTTTTCTGGTCCTCTGAAGCCAGCCCCGTGTGAAGGTTCACACACACACACCCATCAGCTTGTTCATGACCAAAGCTGCCATTACTTTGGTCACATGTCACATTTGCCTTTTCTTCTGTATCAGCAAGATGGGGGGAAAGGGGAGTTCACAGAGATTCTTCCCACTTTTTTCCCCCCTGAAAAGGTTAAAAAAATTAAAATGAACAAGGCTGTAACTGGTTGAAACATCTGGGCAAATTCAGGAAACAGAATATAATTATCTGAACTGGAACTTGGCCAAGTCCTTACACCATAGCCGCCAGCTTTGGAAAGTGCCCCAGGATCTGCTAACGTGCGTGCTCATGGCTTCTGAGTCACTATGGAAAGGAGGACAGAAAATAACCCAAAAGTTCTGCACACGTACTCAGTGCTGAGCACTCTGATGTGTCCTGCCTTCCTCCATCTTAGAACTAGCTGCCTGTGGACAGATGTTGGGCTTCAGCGGGTCCAGGTGAGATGACCTATGGCCAAGGTTACCCAGGGCATCCTAAGCCTGCATCCTGGGTTTTCCCCTCCTACATAGGGCCTCTGGCTGACATAGGAGCTCCTTGAACGAAGCCTCTGTGCTTCCCACTGGGTTCCAGGCTGTGTGTTTAGCACAGACATAAAGATCCAATACTGAACCTTCTGTGACTGTGTTCCTACATAGATGTGTGGCGGTGTTGTGGTAGTGTGCGTTGCTGTGGAGTCAGCTTCCCATGCCACCAGGGATGCATTTCTGATTCCTCCTCTGAAGGTATGCACACTCATATTTAATTGGCTTTGCCACTTGCTTTATGAGACACAGAATGGAGCAGCAGGCTGGTGGCTGAGGGTTAGCAGGTGATGTATGTTGCAGTGGCCCTGTGAACGAAAAGCTGTAAGTGGGTTTGATTATAGCTCCTTGGTAGTTGTTTCTTCACGTAATCTGTGAGTTTATGGGGGAAATGTACAAATAAAAATTGTAAGGATGAAGACATTTGGTTTGATCTTAAAATAGAAAGCTTTACAGGTAATATTTTGTGAGATTTCTTATCAAGATTGCTAAACAATAATCAATTGTTTTGAAATTTCGATGCACATTGAACTTAGATTTTCAAAGGAGCATTAATATTTCACATTGAAGGATGTTTTCCATGGGGAGGCAGAGTTGCTGAGTCTCACTGACTTCACTGAGTCCTGTTTGGACTCATATGGGTTTATGAGCCAACACAACAGCAGTTTTCCAACAGTAGTTGTTCTCATAGAAGGATGCAGTTGCTCGTAAAATTGATATTAATGTAGTGACAGCAGATGCATGATCAGCCTGAAATGTGGAGATGCTTGTGCGGAATCAGCAGCTGTCTACTTAAGACTCCTTCTCACAAACACAGATAATTCTTGAATTTGGTATGCACACTAAAAACTCATCTTGAATTTGGTTCAGTAATCCCAGTAGGAAAAACTGAGGAGGATGTTGTCAATAAATGTTTCATAAATGTCTCTTTGGTTTAAACACATTATGAGTGTGCATCTTCGACTGTTGTGTGGTACCTCACTTTTTTGTCTGTGACAAGTTCTCACAATGTAGAACAGGCTGTCCCTGAACTCATGATCCTCAGACCTCAGTATTCCCTGTGCTGATTTCATGGGCATATGTTACCAATTAAAACTCTTGGGTATTGCTGTAATCACTTTGTGGTGTTAATGTATGTTTTTATATATCATAAACCACAAATACCTTAACAGATTTATTGACATGTCATTTGCATGCCCTACAAATGCCTCACCAAATGTGTATGCTTGAGTCGTTGGATGGACTTGCATCTCCACTGCACCTGAATTCATGCAGTGGGTTATAGTCACAGCACAGGGACATTGAAAGCATTGCACAAATCTACCTTAGGTCTGTGCATATAAGATGTGTACGAAACATGATTGAATTTCACATTTACCCTTGAATCTCACATCCAAGGCACACCCGATGATATATTGGCAAATACTATATAATCTGACAATATTTGCAATTTGAAAACACTTTGGTCTCAATATTTCAAAGAAGAGATAGTGAACCTACATTATTATGCTTAATTACCCATTTCTCTCACCACCCTTGAATTATTTACAGGGAAATAGTAAATCCAAATAACTAAATCGATGGATTTCTTAGATGTAGGGGGTTCATTTGTGTCCCTTTTGAAGTTCAGAGCCTGCTTGCCAAGTGTGGTGTTTGCCACTGTGGCCTGGGTAGTTCTGGGAGCTTCTGTTTATCAGTGCATCCTTGCTTGTGACGACAGTTATGGGAGAGGCTGGTGCTCTGGTTATTCTGGCTGTCAGGTACACTTCCAGTTTGTTTCAACCTTTGCTATCACATTGAGATGGAAATAAGAGGACTAGGGCCTACTCCTTGCTGCCCCCTCTTCAGTTTGCTCTTTGATCTTGCCAATTACTCTTCTCTGATTTTGTTGCTGGGATTTTGATGCAGGCTTTGAAGAATCAATAGGAATGAGGCATCTCCGAGGAGATCCGTGTCTTCGTCAATGAGAACTCGTGCCTTTGGGATCAAAGGCTGATTGGGGATCAATTAATATTTGAGAACTTCACTCTTTGTGCAAAGCCATGGCGTGCAGCAGGCGGGAGGGAAAGGCAGAGCTGAACCAATCCTGTTTGTTATTCATGGAAGACAGTTTGTAGAGCTCCCGCAGACTTCACAAGGAACTGGTGGAGCATTTTGAAAGGGTACCCAGGAAATAAATGGGCCTATAAATTTAGAGAGAGAGGGAATGTTTCTTTTTGAATATGAGATGGGTTGGAATTTCCATTCTGAAGGAGCTATACCTGGAATTCCAATTACAGTAGTTGGCAAAGTTGGTATTCCAGCTCAGCATGGCTTCTAAACTTAGCTGGACAGAGAACATTTTTTTCTTAGGTTCTTTTCCACTTTGCAAGGATATCAGGTATTTTAAATAGAATTTTTTTTGAGGGCTAAGTGCACAGAATACCTTGCCCAAATCATCTTTTTAAACTCTTTATCACACTCTTTTAAATAAGTATTTAAAAAAGAAAAGATCTCTCTGGGCAGTGGTGGGTCTCACCTTTAATCCCAGCATTTAGGAGGCAGAGGCAGCTGGATCTCTGTGAGTCCGAGGCCAGCCTTATCTACAGGACAGCCTGGCCCTAATACAGAGAAATTCTGTCTCAAAAAAAAAAAAAAAGAATAGAATAGAAAAGATTGTAACATGAATTGCTAAACGGTCTTATTAATATAAGACCATTTAAGATTCCTGCTACAAAAGATCTCTATTTTACAGATAAAAAATTCCACAAAGGCTTGTGTGTAAGAACTTTCCCAATATTTAGAGACAGTAAAGGTTGAAGTGTTGATGCTTGAACACAATGTGCTGAAATTAGAATCATAGTGTGGGATCTACCTTAAACCACTTGCTGGCCGAGCAGTGGTGGAGCACGCCTTTAATCCCAGCACTCGGGAGGCAGAGCCAGGTGGATCTCTGTGAGTTCGAGGCCAGCCTGGGCTACCAAATGAGTCCCAGGAAAGGCGCAAAGCTACATAGAGAAATCCTGTCTCGAAAAAACCAAAAAAACAAAACAAAAAAAAACACTTGCTGGCTGAAGATTGTTCTGGGACCTCCAGTTCAGGACCTGGAGAGTCAGGGATCTCCTGAAACTCTGAAACATGATGCTGCCTTCATGTTTACTGAAAACTATTCTTACAACACCACCAGAAACTTCCTGGAGGAAGCTGTCCTTGGAAATAGAATGTCAACTTCTTTTGTCCTCATCGGCCTGGTGGATGAGTTTCCATCCTGAACCCAGGACATTATCTTTCCTTTGAAATATGTCTTTACCTGGCTCCCACTTGAGGTATAGCTTCACTGAACTACCCAGATGCCGCCTCATCCTCTCTGGCCATCTGTGTTTCAACCATGCCATACTATTTCCTAAGTTAAAGGCAGTTGGTTATTCCAGGAGAAGACACTCGGATCCAATCTGGACCAACATGGATCCTCTGGATCAACATCTTTCTATACAAACATTAGTACACACAGATAGTCTCTAAGAAGCCACATTAGAGTCAAGACAACTCTAAATAGGAAGAGGTAGCTTTCTATCTTAGTGAGGGTTTCATTTGCTGTGAAGAGACACCATGGCCACAGTAACTCTTAGAAAGAAAAAGTTAATTGGGCTGGCTTATGTTTTCAGAGGTTTGGTCCATTATCACCCTGGTAGGAAGCATGGTGCTGAAAAAATAGCCAAGTTCCTACATTTTGGCTTACAGGCAACAGAAAGTGGTCTGTCTCACTGCATGTGGCTTGAGCATATATGAGACCTCAAAGCCTGCCTCCACAGTGACACACTTCCTTCAAAAAGACTACACCTACTTCAAAAAGACCACACCTCCAAATAGTGCTACTCCCTTTGGGCGCCATTTTCTTTCAAACTGCCACGCTTCCTGTGCAACAAACCTTTATTAAGGGAAGAGGCAACAAACAAAAGCCTGGGGTCAAACAGTCCCATCTTTGCTCTCCAGATTACATGTGTAAGTGTGTCCTAAGAAACAGTGCTGGCTCCACCTATCAGTAGATCACAATGAGCAATGAGCTCTGTTGCTCCTAGTTCAGGCAGGAGTTGTTGACAACATGGCCCTTTAAAAGCATTCTTCCCAAATGTCCTTAATCAGTGTGGATGAAGACAGCTAGAGCGTCACCTGTGGAAATAACTAGAAGGCTGCTACTCGAATGTTTTATTATTATTAGGGGGTTAGCAGACAGAGCAAAGTGCAGGGTTCATCACTTTCTCGAAGAGACTACAAAAGGTAACAGTGTTCAGGAAGGGACGCCAAGAAAAGCACTCTCAGATCCTGCTGGTGGAAATGTAAATTGGTGTGAGCTCAGTAGAAAGGAGTTTGATATCTCTGTCTGATTTTAAAATGAGTTGGCTTTGTTTGTTTGTTTGTTTGTTTTTTGTCTTAGCCATTTAATTCCTAAAAATGTAACATAAAGAAAAATGAAAAGTCTATGTGAGAATTTAATGATGATTGCTTCCGTTGGCCTTCCGCATACTAGAAAGAAACACAAGTGTGCACAGGTACAGGAGTGCTGCCCTACACCTGTCCATCTCTGGGGTGGAGACCAGCGGCTCCTCATATCTAGTGACATTTGGGGTTGGATAACTCTTGGTCATGGTGACTGCCCTGACCTCTCAGGACATCTAGTAGCTTCTTTGTCCTCTGCCCACTAAAAGCCAGTAACACCACCACCACACCAACATGACAGTCAGAGTATGTCCAGGCGGTATCAAGTGTCTTGGGAACAGCATCACCCCCTGTTTGGGAATCAATGATAAGTAATAAGCAGATGTACAAATAGTTTTACATGGACGTCTCATAAGGAAAATTACTGACGGTATCTTGTTAGCATTTCCAGAAGTGTAAGAGTGTCGTGAAAAAGGCAAGAGGATAATGATTGTCATCAAGTTTGAGGATGTAAAGATTGTATAATGACAAGAGACAAGTGTGCTTCTGTGTGGAAGAAACTCCTACTTGGGCTCTGGGAGGTATGGCTGCAGAACATAGACACATAGGAGGGCACTACTACTAGATGCTGAGGCTCTTCCTGTTTTGGTTCAGTAGGGTATACGTACATACATACACGCATAAGTACATATATTTGTATGTTCTTTGCTTGTTTAGACAACCTCAGCATCTAGCCCAGGCTGCTTCACACTTATGATTATCTTTCCTTAGCCTTCCATGTGCTGAGAATACAGATTGTCACCAACATGGCCAGCTAAGTGGAATATTCTTTTAACCTATATCTACCCTATCAACCTTCCTTCCCACTCTGTACCACGTAAACAGAATGCCCTGGGATGTCGTTTTGTATCATCTTAACTAATGTATGGAGGTGATTATATTTCACTGTGACCCCCTGTGAATCAGAGTTTAATTTTCTAACCAACAGTTCAGAATGCTGCTGTGTTTCCTCAACAGGTCCCAGGACGTTCTCCATTTAAAACAACCAAATTTGCAGAAATATATGCACATCTCAAAAGTTACTTATTAGAAATAAAATAATATATAATTTAAAATGAAACTTATTTATTTTAATGTTTCTTTTAAAATATTTTCACATAGTTGAGAATGTGAAACATACTTTTTAAAATCACATGTTGTAGAGAGAAAAAAGCAACATTCCATTATCTTGAAACTTGTAATATATTAGTCATACTGGAAGGAGAAATGGGTGAACAGCCTAGGTAAGAAATTTCAGACAGTTATTTCAGAGATGGAGGAAAGGAAATTATTTTTCAAACATCTCCTACACATGCTATCATAGTTTGACAAAGAACATGTTTTGAGTAGCCCACTCTTGCTCTTGTGGAATGACCCATGAGATGTGCGGAAAGGAATTAGTCAGTAGGATTTTTGTCCAAGATGCTATAAATTAAGTATATCTTAGATGAGATGTCTGTAGTTTGCACTTCAGGGGTGCTGTAAGTAATGGATGGGCTGCAGATCTGTGTCTCATGACTCTACTAGGAAAGGCATGGTTAGGAAGGCATGAGGCAGCCCTCTTCTGCATCTTGGTACTGTAGGAGAGAAGGGATGCACAGGGCTACCGTGCATTCCGTCTTTAGTGGACTCTTCAGTGGAGAGAGTTTAGTAGTCGTATGTAAGGAAAACCAGAAGAATTTGGAGATATTTGGCAGCCTGGGGGAGAAGGATCTAGAGAAGTGAGAAACAGGACAGGCAGAAAGGAGGAGGGATGAAGATAAGGTACCATGAGTGAAAGGGACCCCTCCCCTTAGCTCTTAGTACTGATTCGGTTCCCTTCATAGTCCAGGATAAACAAAACATGCGATTAATCCTGTAATCTGTAAAATGCCTGCTTTTTAATAGATGATTACTTAAAAGATGAAGCAACTCCATTTCTGTCTAATTCTTTATTATGAACACAATAAAGGTTTTTTTTTTTTAATACAAAGAAAAGCAGTGAGGACTTCACATCTGTGTACTGCTAATGTCCTAGTTTATCTTAGCATACATTTGTGAATAAATCCTGTCAAATCAAGACAAAATCATTTCCACAAATATCATTTGTAATTTCACATATCCATTTCAGGGTTTCAGGATAAGAGCCCCTTTTTCCTGCCCTTCACAAAGTATTTCCTTTAAAGCATTCTATCTTAGGATAGAATTAGTCTCTTTTTGCTAACAAAACACACTTTTTTCTCCCTGAAGAATTTCTTTCAAAGTTGTTTCACTTCATCTACTATTCCTGCATATGTATGTAATAGTTATGACATTTAGCCATTAGTAATTCTTATTTTACACTGATAGCTAAATAATAAACATAAATAATAACTGGTTATTAAATGTTATATGTCATAATTTAAATTATATATAATTTGTATTTATATAATATATAAATTAAACAGTAAAAAATGAAAAGAATAATGTTAGTATATGTCAGCATTCCATATGCTAATGAATTTTATAAATACACCATTTTTGTACCCTGGAACCATGCATGTTCATAGTAAAAAAAAAAAAAGCAATTATGTACTAAAAGAATGTGCTTATTAACACATACAGATATATTTAATATCCTTGGGGAAATAAGAAACCAAAAATTTAGACCCAAATACTTCATTTTACTTAGAAATGATCCAGATTGCAAGTTACCAAGAAGATTCTGAAAGCTACATTAGGCAAATTTATAAGAAATAATTCTTGAAATATAAGTTGTCAGAATGACTTGCTAATTTAAATCGTCTATTTTTATCATCTTAAATGTCTATCAAATATAACATCAGTTTATTTGACTAATAAAACAAAGTAGAATTCTACCTACTTTAATCATACTCAATGCTGCTAATTGATTAAGTTTTATTTATTAATTTGTAGTTTTACAACTTAACCAACAGTTTTAAACCAGTCTCATTTACTGAACATCTAAGTCACCTTGAATGAATAAACACCTGAATGACTTTGAACATTTAAATTCCTATCTAGGAACTGACAACTCCCAGTACTATGATGAAGTTCCTTTGTTAATTTGGTGATGCCATCTAGAGGTAGGGGGCAGTCACATGTACATTAAATCTATAGGTATTTATATGCTTAAATAGACAGATGCAAATAGAGATCCTACAGCACTGTTTTAAGTTTTTCTCCGTGAATCATGTTTAAACACACACACACACACACACACACACACACACACAAAACTACTAAGTGTGTGTGTGTGTGTGTGTGTGTGTGTGTGTGTGTGTGTGTAAAAGTGTAAAAGTTGATTCTTGCCTTTGTTTCATTTTATATTTTTATCTAAAAATTGTTTCTGGCAGATAAAGAAATTGCTACTTGCTCAATATAAAGACTAAAGTTTTGACCAATTTTCTCTGATGTTACATGTGCTCTTTTGCAAATGCGAGCTCAATTTTGTTTCTAATTAGCCTTTTATTTTCTAGCCTCAGACAGTTGAGTTTGGGAGCATCTCTGAGTCCACTGAGAGCCTCTGAGGCAGGAGGGGAGGGCTTTGCTTTTACCAGAGCATGGAGGGCACAGTGAAGAGAGAGGTTTGGGGAGGAGCCACTTTGAGATGTTTGAATTTTCTGGAAGAAATTATTGAGAATCTAAATGCTCCTTAGTCAATCACATCAGCAAGAGCAGCTGTATACAGAATTGATGTGTAGTGAATGGGTGTAGTCAGCAAGGACAGGAGAAGGCACTATTCAGTCAGCTGAGAACTTCCCAAGAAAGGGATACAGAAAGAAGCCTGGACTTCAGTCCAGGCCAAGATTCTCACAGCCCAGAAATGCCCTCCAAAGGAGCAGACTAAGGAGTGACTTGGTTGTAGGGAGCATGTGTTACCCTATTCGTGTTCACCCCAGTGTGCAAAAGTGTCCCTAGAGGCTCCAAAGAAACTGAAGTCCTTGCCATAAAGATAGCCCAGGGAAATGAAAGGACCCAGGCAACCAAACAGAGTACAACAAAGACAGTTGAGGCAGGGTGGGACATTGTGCAAAAGATCCTTTTTTTTTTTTTTAGTCTTGATTGAACCCCTTGGGACCTGGCAATATTTGGTAGGATGCTGCTCACAGATAGGATGCTTACGTGTTCTAGTTTCCTTTTGTTGCTATACAAAACAATCTACCCAAAGTCATATGGAAGAAAAGGGTTTATTTCATCTACTTCCAGGTCACGGTCATTCTTTGAGGGAAGTCAGGACAGGAATCTGAAGGCAGGAATGCATGCTATTCTGTGCAGCATTAACCTTCAACCAAGGAACTCTTCGCAGCCGAGGAAGTGTGGCAGGAAGCAGAGGGGTTGTTTACTAGCTTGTTCTCTATCTAGCCAAATCATTGGCTCATGCTTAAATAGATTTCTGATTAGTGCAGAACCACCTGCCTAGGAATGATGCTGCCCATAGTGAGCATACATATAAAATACACACACATATAAAACTCTAGAGATGGCCGGGCAGTGGTGGCGCACGCCTTTAATCCCAGCACTCAGGAGGCAGAGCCAGGCGGATCTCTGTGAGTTCGAGGCCAGCCTGGGCTACCAAGTGAGTTCCAGGAAAGGCACAAAGCTGCATAGAGAAACCCTGTCTTGAAAAAACAAAAATAAATAAATAAATAAATAAATAAATAAATAAATAAATAAATAAAACTCTAGAGAGTTATATGTGTGCTTTCCTCACATTGGATGCCAGCCATTGCTTTCCATTGCCCCTAGTCTTCTCTGTGCCCAGTTTTTCCTTTGCAAACTGGAAAGGTCTGCTTTTCAAAAAGCAAACACACCTGTTCTCCATGTAGCAGCTGTGCCCAGGTGTGTCTGTCATTCTTTGAACATACCTAGAACATCACCTTGGTGTGACTCCAGATAACTTGGTCTGTAGGCCAGAGCTGACCACTTAGGGAACAGGACAGTGGCTCCTGCATTCCCTGGCTGCATGCCTCTGAGTAGTATATTATAATCTCAGGGCATCTTCACAGGAGCACCTGAACCTATCTAGAAGTAGACAGCTGGCTGAAGTGTTTCCATATTTTTTTGTAGAAAAGAATCCCACTCAAGGCTAATTTATAGATATTCTAGTATAGACCTTTATAGGTTCCCTGCATCTAAGACCAGATAATGATGATGATGATAATGATGATGATTACTGTTATTATTATTTGGAGAGTATCTGCTGTATTCTCGGTTGTTAGTTATATAGTGGCAGAAGACAGAGACTAGCAGACCCATCTGCTCTGGAAGGCAAAGTTTCTGTGTTCTGCTGAGTGACATCTTCCCATCGGAGGATCCCAAGAAGGCTGGACAGAAGGAAAGCTGCATCGTGACTTAGAAAAGAGAATTTTAGAAGCAGTTTTAGAAGGGATGAGAAAGGATGACCATAAAAGAGAGTGGAAACTGCCCCTTGCTGCTGGGCGATGAATCCAAGGGAGGAGGGGAAGGGAAGGCTGGGAGACTGGTTGGCACCTGAGAAGCACTTGCTTTAGTGGAGAGGGCCTGAAGATTTCTCCCTGGGTTGATGAGGGGTGAGGTGCTCTAAAAGGGTTGCCACTCTTGGGATGTTGACACGAAGTGGGTTTAGCAGCCCTTCCAGAGGAGTCTGGACTGTATGCTTTTTCATACATTTCTGCCTAAGAGTCACAGGAAGGCTGAACTGCTGGGACCAGGTACAAAAGAATCAGGTGATAGAGCTAAGAACCGACCTTGGTCCAAATCCACTGGGGACAGAGGGTCCAACATACTATGATTTTCTCATCTGTGTGCTGATGCCCACATGGCTAGGGATGATGAACTTCAGACTGTTTTATAGGTGAAATGAATATTTGGGGATATTTTCCAGTCTAGTTAGCGAGGGTCGCACTGAAATGGATTTGCATGTTGAATATCCTTTACCCAAACCACTTAAAAGCAAGCATGTGTTGGAATATTTTAAAGATTTTAGAATATCTTTGTATATGCATCATCTTGGCAATGAGTGTAAATGTAGATTCATTCACATTTTATGTATCACTCATATGTATAAACTGAAGGTAGTTTCATGTTTGGGTTCTTGGTGCTCGTGTGCTTGGCTTATAGCTTGTCCCATAAGTTGTACAATTTTCTAACTTTTATATGATGTTTGCTCTTAAAAATATTTTAGATTTTTCAGATAGACTGGGATGCTAACTTGATCCTCCCTCCCTCCCTCTCTCTCTCTCTCTCTCTCTCTCTCTCTCTCTCTCTCTCTCTCACACACACACACACACACACACACACACACAGAGTGTGTTTGGGAGTGTATGTGTGTGTGTGTGTGTAATTGTGTGTGTGTGTGTGTGTGAGTGTGTGTGTATTTGGGAGTATATGTGAGTGTAGGAGTATTGTGTCAGTGTATTATGAGTGTGTGTGTGTGTGTGTGTGTGTGTGTGTGTGTGTGTGTGTGTGTTTGTCTGGTGAGAAACAGCAGTAATCAATGTCTTTCATAAGAAAAAAGCTTCTCATTTCCAATGTAGTCCTTCTAATTTATTCAGACCTCACTAGTCTTCCCAATATTTATTAATATTGGGGTCCTCTGGTATAAATAAGCCTAAAATAATTGATATCATTTTTATGTAATAAAAAACAGTAGAGTCAAAGTTGAGATGCAAAGGGTGGGAGAGAAGAATTCTTTGGTAGAAGTTGAAATCTCAAAGAAACAGCCCTGAGGGTTACATGCCTGTGGTTTTATTAATGCAAATAACATTAATTGAATTTAGTGATGGCGTCACACGTCTGCCGTGTGGGGGACAGTAACACCAAGCTCACTGCTCTTGCTACCATGGTCACTGAAAGTCCAAAGATGAGCTGGAGACTGGTGCGGCTTTGTGGAAGGAACAGCATCACTGGAATTCCAGGCAGAGGCTCCACCCTGTGTGGGCAGGGGACCCCTAAGACAGACAGAGAAGGTGTGAAGGCCAGAAGGGTTTATGTGGTGTAGAGAGCTGGCCTGGCCTTTGGAAATGGAAGTCCGTGCCAGTCAGAGACCCACAAGTCTCCCCATACCCACACCAGAGAAAATGGCCACCTCATAGAACCTATGTGAGTGTTCTCCCGAGAAGACCCTGGCACATAAATTTTAAGGGCAACCCTTTTAATCAAAGATAGTGGGGTTTTCCAGAGCCTCTGGAACAAGGCAGAGAAGACATTTGGCTTAGGGAAGTTTTTCAGAGGTCTTCAAAGACCAAAGAATTATGTTATTCTTGAGTAAGGAGTAATTTGATTGCATCAGTGAAACAGTTCTTAGAATTGTAAGTTAATAAATTAATCCTGAGCATCAGTGGTCCTTCCTTGCCCTGCTCTGTGAGGAGCCATTTAGAACATTTCGCATACTAAGCATTGTGAACACAGTGAATTATTGCTGGCCTCCAACTAATAATGAGTTTTTCCTGTGCTACTGGTATTAAAATTCATTGTTCCTTGTTTGCAAAGCACTTCCAACTCTAATTCTGTTCTGCTTGGGCTCATATGGGTGTCAGTTTACAGTCGCTGGGTCCCCAGACTAGGACACCATCTTCAAAACAGTCTGTACACAGCCCGAAGACCCCGGCGGCGAGAGGATACTTGAGGGCATAATGAATGGATTCTGGTTATTATCTGGTCTTAGCTGCCCCAACCTACAAAATGCTATATTACCAGTCCCTTTCTGCTCCAGCCCCTATTCCCATCTGTGATTTTGTCGGAACAATAGGAGAAGTTTCCTAACAAACTTTGCATGGCATCCAAGTCCTGCCTAACTCTAGTTCCTTGACACATGATTTAAGTGTGATGTGGAAATTAGGGAATATTCCTCAGACTGAGCAGAACCATCCTTTCTGGACACAGCTGTCCCATATTGACAAGTGCCTCAGGAGACAGTCCTGTATGGCCTTTGGAATCCTTTGGATTTCTTGAATGAGAAATAAGGATTAGTGAAACTTGTCCAGTTTGGGCAAGCCCAGCATCACCCCCAGAGTCTGTCTATTGGGACTGTATTTTTGGTAACTGGGAAATAGTGCAGAGGGAATGTTGCATACCAATTAGTGGTATTAAAATATATATTATGCACAGCTCTGTATGGGGGCTTCAAAGTCTCCTTGACAACATCATTTAACTTCTTACTGTTCTTTTCACATTGCAAGTATAAATATCTAATATGTTTTTGTTCAAAACATCAATTAGGCATCAGCATAATCTTTATTAATACAGATTTGTTATTACAAGGAGACCGCTGAGCTGCGGTAATTTGCACAGCAGGAACAATGAAATATCTTCTCTCTTGATTCTATCCCGGAATGCCAGGCTCCCCCCACCTCTCTCCCTCTCTCTCTCTCTTCCTCTCTCTGTCACTGCCTCTCCCTCTTTCTCTCTCTCTCTCTCTCTCTCATCACAAAGAACACACACCAAAAACCTTCCATGATGCCCTTTACAATAACAGAGAAGTCTTTAAAGTCTTTATAAGCACAAACAATCTTTTCTCCCATGACGAACACAGCGGAAAGGGCCCACTAAGTGTATCTACTCCTGACGAGTGGGTAGGTGTTCTAGTTGCGGGTCCCACTTTTAATTTCTTGATTTCTTTTCTCTATGTAGCTAGAACTCCCCACTTCCTGCGGATTCAGAACGTGGAGGTGAATGCCGGCCAGTTCGCTACCTTCCAGTGCAGCGCCATAGGCAGGACCGTGGCTGGGGACCGGCTCTGGCTGCAGGTATGTGTACCAGCTTTCCCTGTCCCGACAGACAGCAGGACAGCCACATCATCCTGGGGGAGAGACGACTGGAGACACCAAGGCAGTCACTGTTCTAGAGCATCCTGTCCACATCACAGTTAGATATTCAGGTTTCCAACCTCAGCTAGGCCATTTCTTTACTAGTCTTTTTGGAATTTCTCTGTTTCCCATTGCTTTTTCCTGATGATCTCCTTTGACAGATTTTTGTCAAATTAGATTTAGCAAAGAACCTTAAATTGTAAACTACAACGCTTCTCTCTCGTCTTCCACTGAAGAAAAACAAGCCGAATATTCTCACTCCAGTCTCTCTGCCCCACCCCCACCCCCCACACACACAGCAAGAGAGAGAGAAGGAAGAGTTTGCTTTTGCGGTCCTTTCTGTAAACAGCACTTTCAAACAGCTCGCCTTAGTTTCAAGCATTTAAGTTATGTGTGTATATGTATGTTCATATAACCCTGGCCCATCTGTGCCCTGCAGTCCTTCAGGTCCTGCTCTGTACATTCTGTGTGATGATGCACAGTCCCTTGAACCTGTGCCCACTCTGAGGAGTTCTGGTACATCGAGTAATGTCAGTGACCTTCTCTTCTGCACAGAATGCCACTCCCTTCCTTAGACTTGGGGATATTTTTTTTTTGGAGGGGGGGTGTTCTTCTCCCTGATGACCTGCAGTCAGGCTGCATCTTGTTCCTTTTAAGTATTAATCTACGGGCTGCTCCTCTCAACTCTTTTAGAATACCTTTTCCCCTTTCTTTCCTTCTCTTATTCTCTGGGGAGTTTCAGTGCCAGGATCAAGTGAGGGTCCTTGTGCATGCCAGACTGGCACTCCCCCAAGAGACACAGCCCCAGGCGTTTACATTTTTATTTTATCATTTTATTTATAATTTTGAGTTTGCTACCAAGCTGAAGTACTCTGTTTGAACCCTTCCGTATCCACTGTCTCACGATAGGCAGCTACCACGGTCTTGTCTCCCTTCTCCCATCTGTCCCATCCCCGCCTCTTGCCATACTTTGCATTTCTGCCAGGGCATGGTATCTGTGAGGTGTCACATTTATATGACTTTTAAATCCTTTATCCCTTTTAATCACCATGTTTTAGCTGGTTGTTTGTGTTGCTCTGTTTTCTGGAGGGAGTAGAAAGTAGCTGAACGTCAATGGTAGGCGGTGAACGTCAGGTGGGAATGTGTTCTGAGGATGAAGCGTCTCATGGCCACTGCACAGAGCATGCCTGACCCTTCTGTCTGATGACCTTGTTCTCCTGTATCCTGGCCCTTGTCCAAGACCTTTGTGCCAGGAAGGAGGGATGGGCACAGAACTTTGGAATCACACGTTCTCAATCCATCCTTACTTTTTCCTTGGTTTCTGAAAGTTTTGTAATCACTACCCTAAAAGCTTTTTGTAGCATGTGAAGACTGACGTAAGCGTTTAACTTTTTCTTTTCTTTTATCCCATGTCTCAGTTCTTGTAAATGATCATGCTTGGGGTATAGGCTTGCTGCCTGAGTGGGTGGATGTTTGTGTTAATGAGATCCAGATCGGCTGTCTGTTGTGCTTGATGAAGGAGATAGACATGTTTTATTGACATTTTCCACAAAGCATTTACCACCTTTTAAAAATGACACTGTTATTTCCATCATTACCTGTACAGTTCTTAATTATTTACAGAAAACTAGTTTATGACTCTTGCTTTTCTTGTGCACATCACTTGGGAGGGGACTATGAAAAGTGTGAACTCCCAGGTCCAAAATCATAGGGCATAATCCCAAGGACTCACTGGCACACGAAGGACAAGATTTGCTCCTAGATTTTTCCCAGATTTGGGATGCTCTGCTTCAACCCCTTAATTTGGGATTCCAATCTTTAATCCATCACTAGTAGTGGAAGTGGTGGTTTTAAGCAGTGGTTAGCGTGATATGAGGAGAGAGCTGATTTCTGTTTTGAGGTGGGAGAGAGGTACCCTACAGTAGACTTCTCCATCCTGCCTCTTTATGCTTCCCTTGGGAGATTAAGGGATTTGGCTACCCACTACACCGAATGAGGGGCCCATCTTCAGTAGTTCATCAAATGCTGTCCAAGTGATTCCATTGTGAAGCAAGGGTTGAAAGTAACTAACCTCAAGCAAAATTTAATGGTATAGTATTTAGTGGGTATAGTAATTTAATGGGCATAGTAAACTGGAATGAAGAAGCAAGCACAACATGTAACTGGTAAACAGTAGTCCCTGGCTGTCCCTGGAGTTTGGGGTAAGAAGCCTATAGGTAACACAGTCCTCAGATGCTTGAGTTCCCTGCGTAGAATGGCAGTGTGTTTGTATGTAACCTGTACACACAGTCTCATCCACTGAGATAATCTCAAGATTACATAACTTCCGTAATGTTAACACTGTGCATTGGTGGCTGTGCTCAACTTCTCAGGAGCTAAGGACAAGGACAGAGCCTGGGTGTCTTCAGCAAACATTTTTTTTGTTGTTGTCCTATTGTAGGATTGCGCTATAGAGCCAGGCTGGCCTGGACCTTACTCTGTAGCCCAGGACATTTTTCTTCCCCAAACTCCCAAGGGCTAGAACTATAGACATGAGCCACAATACTGGCTTTCAAAATAGTCTTGGTTTGTTGTTTTCTTCAGTGTTTGGGTGCAGAGGCTGTGGATTTGGGGGCCACGTGTATGTAGACATCTCAGTATGCTTTTCATGTCCAACTTTGTGTCCAAGGCCTCTCTATTTCTCATGTTCTGAAACATAATTTCATGTTTTGAAGCATTATAATATTGATGAATCCATTCCTGTCTGACCCTGTGACGTTTTCCTTTTTCTCTTTCCCAGACTTCCCTTGTTTCTAATCTTCCTAATCATCTGCCTTTGTCATGCCTAAAAGTCTCCATGTGCCTAGGTCAAGATGGGGCATGATAGCCCCAAGATGGGGCATTATAGTCATAGAATTTACATGACTCTGGATTTTTAAGTAAATTTTAGTTTGTCCTGCTCTCAGGATGCTTTTGGTTTGTGAGTCTTGTGATGATCAAGTAATCCTACTATGTAATTATTGATGACTTCTGCTTGAGTAGGCATTTTGTGGGAAAGTGTTTATCTTATGGAGAAGACTCATACACAGAATTATTAAAATCTTGTAAAAATTACTTTCAGTCTATGTGCATAAGGTAATCTGAAATGTAACTGAATATCTTCTGTAGATATGGATGTCATTTTTAATTATGTGTAGGTGTGCATGTTTGTGTATGTGTATGTGTGCATATGTGTAGGTAGGTGCTTGCATATGGGTATGTGTGTATGTACATGTAGGCAAACAAAGTTGATTTCACGTGTCTCCCTTGGTCACATGTCTTGGTCTTTGTCTCCTGCTGTATTTATTGGGTTGGGGTCTGCATTCGAACCTGAAATCCACCAGTCCCATCTGGCCTAGCTAGCCAGTTTGCTCCGTGGATCCCCTGTCTGTGTGCATAGTGCTGAGAGTGCAGTGTGGTTTCTGAGGATCAAAATTCCCGTGCTCCAGCTTGCATGGCAAGTCCTTTATCCACTCAGCCATTTCCCTAGCCCTAGATCTTACTATTAAGAACTCATTATCTATATGCAAACATCTGAAAATCTGAACCAAGCTGAACACTAACGTCTTCTTCAAACATTTCTGATGACGAATATTCCACACACAACGCTTCTGGAGCTGTAGCAGTTACAAAGTGGTTTTCTGCATGTTATCTCACTAGGGTCTTTAAAGTAATTCTGAAATCCATGTACAAAATGAGTACTAAAAATATTTTTTTTATTTCCTCTATGGTGTAAATCTCCCAGGAATAAAGCAAAATTTAAAAATCTAGGATGGATGTTTATTTGGGGCCACATCAGTGCTTTCAAGGGTAGCCGTCAGCAAACTGTCTTTTGTGTGTGACAACCTTTAGAACACCCACAGTAGGCAGTGGGCACAATTTTTCTTGTGTCCCTACTGTGGTGTTATATCTATTTGACAGATAAGGGACCAAGAGTCAGCCCTCTAAGTCACTAGGGTAAACTGTGTACTTAGGAATAGTGGAAACCTGTGTATCTACTTTAATTGCACTGCTGTGTACATCGAATTCTGTGTCATCCTCCCTGAAATGTGGGTAAACTGGCAGATATATACCTCAAAGAATTTGGCAATGACCCCGTCACAAATTAACATCAAGGGCATGACCTTCAGGAATATGTCTGTGTATTTATGTGTATTCCAGGTACATGTTGATCCACACCTACATGAAATGTCCAAGGACTTCATTGTTTGGAACAAACTTCAAATAGCACTTTTGTGGTCGTTGTCACAAAATACTAATAAATCTAATGAAACATAAGTAATAATGAAAACCGTGAAAGATTTTACTTTCATGTGTGTGCATGTGTCTGGGTTTGTGTCAGTGTATGCTGTGGGTGTGATATTGCCCTTGGAGGCTAGAAGAGTTCATTGGATCCCCTGAAGCTGGAGTTACGGACAGTTGTAAGCCGCTAGATGTGGCATTGGGAACCAAACTTAAGTCTTCCGGAAGAGCGGGAAGGGCTCTTCACTGCTGAGCTAACTCTCCAGCTCCTGGGAGAGGTCCTTTTATCACTGTAACAGACATGTGACATATCTCACCGTGGGGATGAGGCTAGTATGGGGGGGAGGGGTTTTTCTAAACTGCAGAACTAAATAAAAATAAAATAAAGCTCAGTGGGATGAGCGCTCATCTTTATACCTGCACTTTATACCTCAGTCTTAAAGGCAGCATTGTGTGCAGTGTAAGCTGTGATTAGAAGTTCTTGCAGATGTTTGATAGGTGTCACCAGACACGGTAGTGGGTGCATTTAAATACAGTATTTTCCATGCAAGATGCTGAAATCAAATGTGTTTATGGAAGCCACCCAAGTACCCAAAATGGGACCTTATTTCATGTTATTACCAACTTTTGGTCACTTTATAATCCTGATTTTGAAAACACCTCAGAGAATGTATGTGTATATTCATGCACACAGAACAGAATTAAAAGATTCTTTTGTATGTTTTCATGTGTACTTATTCCTTTTGATGCCTTTGTGCTTTCATGAGGGCTTTCTGAGTTGTTTTTATTATGTGGTCATTGACTCTTGAAGCTATGTATAGCTATATGAAATTTGATGTTTATTATAAATAAGTCAACAACATAGTGTTTTCAAATGATTTTATGGTATGCATCAGTTCCTAAAAATAGAAAAGGAAATAGGATGTAGTTACTGTGGCCAGCAAGACTACGTATTGAATTAAAGTACTTGTCACCAAGCCTCATGCTGTGAGTCCAATTTAGACCCACATGTTGGAAAGAGAAACCCAATCCCTGCTTAAGTTGCCCTCTGACCTTGACATGCCTGCTATGGTACCTATGCAGGAGCACATGCAGACACATACATGCACCCATGCCTGCATGGAAACACAAAACAAGCAAGATTTTATTTAAAAATGCAGTTACTATGAAGTAGGCATTAAAAATACCAGTATTTTCCAGCACATGGAATACTACAGTGATTGTCAGATACTTGCTGATATGTGGGGTTTTCTTTGCCTTCATAGATGAAATATCTTCTCCAGGTGAATCTGGAGATGTGTCGATCCTTATGGAACATCGTCTTCTGGTTTATAATAGACGGTAGACATCATACAAAGTGGTCCAAACCAACTAATAAAAACAGACCTCGGTTAGAGGCATTTCAGCAACATTCAGTACATCATCTTTCCTAAGTCTTCACTCTTCAGCCCTTTCCCCTAGGTTATTTTCAAAGTTGTATTTTCTAAAATAATTGTCACATGACGTGACGAAAGTCATAGATTTACACCTCTACTAAGGCCATTCTGCTTGAGCTCAACCCTGGCTACACCCGCCCCTTCCACCTGTTATAGAAATCTAATCTCATGTAAGCTCCTAATTTGGGAATGTTTTTCTTAGAGGAAAAACATTTAACCTCACTTGGGTTTTAAACCTCTTGTTTAGTTGTTGGTCTAGAAATGGATGTAACATTTTTCTTTTGATAGTTTGTTGTATGTATGATGCTATTTAGCTAGTTATCATCAACCCAGTCTGGAAAAAAATTATTACTTCCGAATTTAATAATTTCTTGTATTTTTTTTCTGAGATCAAGCAAACTTAGATGCTTTTAGTTAGAGAGAGGAAGAGAGAGGTGGAGAGATAGAGAGACAGAGATGAAGAGAGAGACCAAATTGATTCTCATAAGCAGCCTCCCTGATCTACTGCACTGCGCCTGTCTTGTGAACAAAAGAATGAGGTCATAGGACCAGTGCTTGTATCACTGATTTCTACAGGGGCTAGAAAAATATATAATGACTTTTACAGAGCACTGCTGGGTGGTAGGTACTCTGCTAGGTAATATTTGAGCTTTGCTTTTTTGTTTATTGACATTTCTTTTCATTGATCCTTGCAGAACTTTATTCCCACAGATATAAGATGCAGCTGAGGCCTGGGGAGTTCTGTTTACTTTTCTAGGGGTGCGTTGGTGATATCAAGAGCTAGGATTAATACTCAGACACCTGTATCTAGAAACTGTCTCCCAACCCATAATGCTCCTTCCATAGTACAGTGGGAAACCTAGACTTTTGTCAAGGATTCATGAACTTGGAAAAGAATTTAAATTGTCAATTAAATTAGAGTTTTTCACTTGTGTTTATGTGTGTGGGAGCTCACATGTGCCTTGCTCTGGCTGGTGAGGTAGGACTGGTCACATGTGGTCTACAGTGGCTTTTAGCTTCATTTGTAGATAATGGGGGAAATCACAACTGTATATCAGAACCGTTTTGTTATTAGGTATAAAAGCTACAAAATGATTTGTAAAGAGGTAAAATTATGGTGCCTTCTGCAAGCTTAACTTGAGTATTTTACACCATATATATTAAGGCATAAACTTAACATCACTTACCACGCAGAAAATACCAGGAACAGAGAAAGTGGACTGTCTGCTGTTGCTATAGGAACCATTTACTGTCTAAATCAATGCTGAAAATCACATCCATTATTGTTTTAGTCGGTTACCCATCTACAGCTGCATCTATTTGACAGATGCGAGTGTTCACACAGAGCCCACTGAGAGTCTTCCTGCTGCCGGCACCGTGGGTTTCCACCTAGTGCGGTTTGGGGTTACTTTAATTTAAGGAGAAAGGTTTTCTTTATGTCCCTGAGAACGTAGGAGTTATCTAGAGTGATCCTGGAATGATCTAAGTACCCAAGATCATTTAGTGGTTTCATGTCACTTGGTCAAAGGAGGCCTTAAGAGCTGGTGCATGTTTGGGATACAGCCGCAGAAATTAGGGTGATGGGGGATGGGGGGCGGAGCTTGCTGAATAGCAGCCTTAAGGCTGGGATTGGAAATTGGGCTTTGAGTTTGGTCTAGAAGTCAGGATGGATCCATCCAGAGGGCAGAAGAGGGGCTTTGGCATCTTTCACTGATCTCTCTCTCTCTCTCACTCCCCCCCCCCCCCCCCCGCACACGCGCCTTTGGCCTATGAACTCTAAACCTCACAAAGCTTTTTTTTTTTCCTGTGTTTGTTTTTGTTTTTCTCATGCTCATCATGGAGTTTACTTGTTTATCCTGCTTCCAAGAATCTGAGGCTCTCCCATGAGAAAAGAAGGCAGGCGTGGCCCTGGCTCAGTTCCCAGAGGGAAAGCAGCAGATGCGAACATACTTCGTTGCCTCTCTGCAGTTTAGCAATTCAGTGTCTTCATTATCAAGCAGCAAAGGCCATGGGCCAGCGAAACTAGATCTGCTGAGCTATTCAAAAAAGGTTCCATTTAGATGATGTAGGCTGATGTGAGATTTCCCCTGCCCTGTGATGGTCCTGAAAGGTCTCAATGGTGAGAATGTAGTGGGCATCTTACAGAGGGCCTGCTTGAACGTGGGTAGCGATAACTCTTCCTGCTGTGGGGGATTGGACATTGTAGCCCATCCCCACCCGTGTGACTGTGCAAGGACCCTGCCTGCCACCTACTAAGCTCAACCACTCAGAGCAGCTCCAAAATGCCTGAGATTGATTAATTTACTCAAACTGCTGCTCACTTCCTAGACCTCAATTTCCTTCAATCATTGCTCTGATTATGGCATAGATATTCCTGAAAGACTTAATGTGACTCCTTTTGGTGGTAAATCACTGCTCATTTAGAAGTTCTCGGTGAGCCCGTTGCCTAAAGAAGGTTGTAAGCATAATTGAAATTACTATCAGTACTTTTTTCCTGGCTTGCTCACATTGGAATACATGCATACTGGAAAAAGCACTGGGACTCACAAAGGGGCCGTATTTAACCCAGGGAGACCATTTCTTCTCAGGCACCATCATTATGGGTCCTTTCATGAAGTTCACAAAAGTTAGAGCAACGATCCTTTGACTACCCTGGACATGTGATTGTCACACCTTGCATCTGTCTTGGCTGTCTTGCGTGATCGACTATATCATAAAGAACACTCTGGATTCTGTTCTTGGTCAGTGTGCACGGTGCTGTCTTTTTTTGTTAAGAGATGAGGCGCCAGTGTTCAGTGGGGCTGTGCTTCTCTCACACTGGGAAAAATGGGGAGAAGTCACTTGAGCAGCTTGCTAGCTCCACCCCAAGATGTGTTCTCATTGTTCAGCCGTGTAAGTATAAGGAAGGTGGCCCTCTCCACAGACTCCTGACTTCTTGGTAGTGCCCAAGGTTCTAACATATTACCCTATCTGGTCATTGCTGCCATAGAAAAGGCCCTCAGGGAGAGGGGCTTAGAAGCCTTTCAAAACTTCAACTGTGGTACAGGGATCCTCACAATTTCCAGTCAAGTCCAGCCAGAGGAGGTGACTCTGGAGACCTGAAGGCTTCTGGAAATCAATTCATTTAATCCTTTAGTCGCTCCCTGAAAAACACCTACAGTTCTGGCCAGGCCTTCCCTGCGTGTGTCAAGAGGGTAGGCTTAGGTGGGGTGTTCCTGTTTCTACAATGATTTCTGTCTCTTTTTGCCCATGGTACCTTGCATGCAGAGGGGGATGTGCTCGGGAGTATTTGCTGCAGCTTGTCCATAGCACAGAGGGGTGACCAAGATCTCTCCCTGCTCCCCTCCTCTCCCTCATCCTCTTTCCATGACCCCCGATGTGGATGGTCCTCGGAGCGTTCATCTGACATGGGGCTCATCTGGAATCCCAAGTGTTTACTGGGTTTGTCTGACTCTTGGACACCAAGAAACCAGGAGACTCTCACTGATGTGTAATATCAGGATTTCAGAGACTAGGAAGAGGAATCTGCATCCAAAGAGTGTTTTTGTTGTTGTTTTTCCCAGAGACCAGTCCACCCATTTCTGGCATTTCCCCTGGCTTCTGTCTATTCTCTTTTCAGCCTGTCCTGTGTCCCTGACCATGCCTGACCCCCTCCTCCCTGCAGGGCTCCCTCCTCTGTTGCTTTTTCAGACCCTTGATTCAGCCTGAACCCAGTTAACCACTACCACCCCATTTCTCCGGGAGATGCCTCGGTTTTTTGTTTGTTTGTTTGGTTGGTTGGTTGGTTTTCCTTCTGCTCCTCCTTTGAAGTAGGAACCCTAGTCTTTAATTCCAAATGGATTTTTGGAATTAAATTAAATAATGGGATTTTTATACTTATATAAAATTCTTGGTAGTATCATAAGCACAGATTATATATATGTATGTATATCTATACACACATATATGTATCTCGCTATGAGTAATTGATATATCAGATATTTAAATATATTCTTGTACCTACCCATGCAAAATACAGTTAATAGCACCCAACAACTGTTTTCTGACATCTTTTCAATATTCCCTTTTTGAAAGCTCCATACTTATATTTCCTAAAGATACTCATTTCAAGAAGTCTTTGTCCTATACAGAGATCAATATATTTTATGCCCTGGTGTCTCATAGGCAATATTTTTTTAATTAAGTATTAATTTATTCATTGACCATTTCATATGCATGTTTACCGTGTTCTTTCTGGGCCTCTTCCTTCCAGTAAGGCCCCACCCAACTTCCAATATCATGGCTTTTGACTATATTTTCGTGTCACTCACTGAGTTTAAGCAGGGCTATTCCCTTGGATATGTGTGTGGAACTTTGCGCGGGAGCATGGGTAACTCAATGGCTCCACCTCTACTTAAACCAAAGGTTCCTGTTGCCCTAACAGTTAGCTGCCAGGAGGAGGAGCCAGACCCCGTGAGCCCCTCCCCAGTCCATGACTGAAGGTTGATGAGTCCAGTTCTGTGTGGCCCTGTGCTGGTCCCTGCAGCTGCTGTGAGTCAGTCTAAGAGAGCAATGTCATGTCAAGTCCCAGAGACTGGGTTCCTTTGTTCTCCTCCCCATTGTGGAGTCCCTACATTCTCTGCTCCCTGTTCGGGGATGTTTTTTGAGTCTTAGAGGAATGATGGATGTTCCCTTAAGGGTTGAGCACTCAACAGCCATTTTTAAAAATAATAAAAGTGAGATTAATTTTCTTATTAAAATCCTATCTAGTAAG
Organism: Peromyscus leucopus; assembly: GCF_004664715.2. Classification (NCBI taxonomy): domain Eukaryota; kingdom Metazoa; phylum Chordata; class Mammalia; order Rodentia; family Cricetidae; genus Peromyscus; species Peromyscus leucopus. The sequence goes on along the minus strand of NC_051074.1, from coordinate 23,011,683 downwards.
AAAAATAATTTCATCCTATAAAAGCCACATGATACCACAAAATTAAACAGAAGCATCCTGTTGAATATTTGGATTCTCATAACCAAAGTTCTTGTTATATGTATGTTTTATTCATCAGCTACCTAATAATATATAAAATATGAAAAGGTTACAGACCTCACAGAATGTTTAAAGAAAGATATAAACCTGTCTGTATGGTTTGGGCCATCATTTCAGATTTTACTTAAAATAAAACTTGACATTAAAAAAATCTAAAATATACTAATGTAATGATGATATTTATCTCTAATTGATAAGAATATATAGTTTTTTTAAGTGTATTTTTTCACACTAGTGGAAATATATGGTATTTGCCTTTTATGACTAATACATTTCACTTAATATAACATCTTTAAGGATTTTCCACATTGTAGCATTGGTCAGAAGGTCCTTCCTTTCTAAGGCCAAATGCGATTTACTATGTGTGTGTATTAAACCTGGCTCATTCATTCTCCCATTGGTGGAAAGTGAGATTGCTTCCATGTGTTGACCATTGGGGCTGATGCCGCTTTGACCAATAACATCCAGTCTCTGAGGTCCTCTTTAGATTCTGCATTTGGACAATAGGATTGCTAGGTCCTGTGATAATTTCACTTTTAGCTCTTTGTAGAATAGTGATGTTTCCACAATAACTCCATCATTCTCTTGACCCATGTGCGAGGGTCCCAGTTTCCAGCACCTGTCCCATGCTTGGTAATTTCCATGTACCTGACAATAAAACGTCTTACCTAGTGTGAACTGGTATGACATTATGGTTTTGATTTGCATTTCCCTAATGACGGGTGATGCTGAACATCATTTCCTGTCCAGTTGGCCCTGTGCATTTCTTCTTTAGAGAAACAGTCTTTTGCCCAATATTTAACTGAAAATTTTTATAGCTGTTGATGAATTGCAGGGTTTCGGCTATATGATTTACAGAAGCTTTTCCCATTACGGGCTGATACTTTACTTTCTCAACAGTTCTTTTTTGTTTGCCTACGCACGTGTGCATGGGTATTTGTGTGTGGACATGTGTGTGTGTGTGTGTGTGTAAGCCCGAGATTGACATTAGATGTTTTTCTTGATTGCTCCTCATATTGTCTATCAAGGCAGGGTCTCTCACAGAACCTAGAGCCCTCTGTTGGTGTTCCAGCTATCCAGCTTCCTCCAGGGATTCCCTGTCTCTGTGTCCTGGGCCCTGGCTCACAGGTGGGCTGCCACACCCACCTGGTACCTGTCTGGATCTGTTCTGGGGACCTGAGCTCTAGTTCTAAAGTTTGCACAGCAATGAATTTGTTCATCAAGCCGTGTCCTCATCCAAATAGTGATTCTTTATGCACTGAAGTTTGTGGTTTTGATGCAGCCCTGATTACTTTCTTTTGGTTCCTATGATCTTGGCATCACAGTTCAGAAAACTAGGGCCAGATCTCAGATCATTAAAGTTTTTCCTTGATTGAGGATATTAACTCTTGAGGTTAGGTGTTTGATTTAGACTCTTGTATGTAACAAATCTAAAAATCTAATTCTTTCTTCTTTTTTTTTTAAGCCAGTGGCTCTCCACTTTCTCCACTACCACTGTTGAAAACACCATTCTTTCCAAACTGAATGGTCTAATAATGCTGATGCATGTCAGTGGGTGATACCTATGAGGGTTCATGTCTGGGCTCTCCAGTCTATTCTACCACTCCATGTCTGCCCTCATGCCAAGCCTACAATGTCTGTTTGATTAATGTTGTTTTCTACAAAGTTTTTGAGGTTGCAAAGTATGTGCCCACCTTTGGACTTCTGTTTTTGGCTTCGGTGATAGCTTGGGATTGAACTCTTTCTTTTGCAAAAGACTCAACATGACCTTAGACGTTTGTTGTGCAGCTCTGGGAAATTAGGGTCACAATGTCTATGCACCATCAAAAGCCACGTGGCATTTCATTACCCCAGTGGTTGCTTTATTATTTTCTTATTGTGACTGTAACAAAATATCAGAAACTCCTGGGCTTCACTGTCTTATACTTCTGGAGATCAGAAGGCCTCAAGTACAGTGACAGCTAGGTTGATTTCTTCTGGAAATCTTAGGGATGATGAGAGGCCTTGCCTTTTCCAGTCCCTTGTGCCATCTTCAAATTGCATCATTGCTATCTAAGCTCTTCACAGCCTCTTCCTCCACATGCGACTTTCCATTTTCCTCCCATGAGGACCGTGTGGTGGCCGTAGGACACCCAGATAATCCAGTGTGACTTCCAGTCTCTTAAACGCTTATTTTCATCACAACTGCAAACTTTCTTTTAGCAATTGAAAGGAAAACATTCTTACATTCTGGAGACAGGTACTGTGGGATGTCTTTCTGTATGCTGTGAATATGTGTCGCTATCATTGGTTAATAAAGAGGCTGTTTTGGCCTATGGTAAGGCAGGATAAGAGCCAGGTGGGAAATCTAAGAGAGAGGGAGACGAAAGGTAGCTGGATGGCATCTGCCCTACATTGGGTACCACTTGTAATGAGAGCTTCAATGGTGGGTATATATATAAATTTATTAAGGAGTTCTATGGGGAAAACAGACTTACTGATACAGGATAAGGTAAATCCAGTAGCAGAGTCCTTGGAAAGCTGGGCATGGATCACAGACTGCTTCATACCGCCTGATCCAGTCTTCACCACCCAAGAGAGCACAACCCCTTTCTCCTCCCTTTTAAGTGGTCGTATGGGCAGATAAGACACACCGCCTCTATCAGGCCAGATAGCCCAAAGTTATGGGTGGAGTGAATTCCCACTACGGACAGGAATATAGATGCTATCAGAGGCCCCATCCTGCCAACCATATTCCTGATGAGTTGTGTGAGATTGTTAGCTGAGAGGCACCCAGAACCTCTGAAATACCCTTTAGTCAAAAGGAGTCACAACAGTGTACTGTACATTGCAAATAGCAAGAGGAAGGCCGCCTATCTGAGTAAGGTGTGTAGTTTGGTTGCCTGTGTGGATCTAGAACAGAAATGATGCTCATTGATTTGGGCTTCCCTGACCCTGTATCATTCCTCATAAATAAGCTGAATTTTTCTGTGTGGTTAAGTATGTGGAGTCTTTGTTTAAAGAAACCTTCCTGAGAGTTCATGGATACATAGGCCTTGTGTGTCGCTCACACTGTGGAGCTCTGTGTTTTACAGAGTAACACTATGGCATGAAGGAAGAGTGCCTCCCAAGGGCTGCTTCTCCAGCAGAAATATTAATGCAGAAGGAGGGGACTTCCCTTGGCACCCACAGTACAGCCTTGGGCTGTGGTCAGGGATCAGTGTGCCTCTGTTATGAACAGTATTGTGTGACTGTTATTGAAGTGAAAAGTAAATAAATAGAAGTTGTTTTTTTTTTTTTTTTTTAAAAAAAAAAAAGCTTATTCTTGTGGGCATATACTTAAGTAAATAAAACAGTGAACAATCTCCTGGTCTTTAGTTGTCAACACTGTTAATAAATAGAACAAATGCACAGTTAGTCTTTCAATAAGGTTTGCTATTTCGCTCATGAACAAAAAGTTAGATTTTCTTTTCTGTATGTAAAATGAAACATTCCAGTTTTAACGGCTGTAAGTATCAGGTCTCTTCTGTTAGCAAAATTTGATGATGAGGTTTTACCAGAGATTAAATGTATGGAATTCAGAGAGGATTGCTTCCTCTTGGATGTATTGTTAATGCTAAATCTTGTTGGATTCTTTTTTTGTTTTTTGTTCTTTTAATAATCTGGTGCAATTGGTTAGATCAAGGTTTTAAACTTAGTAAAACACACAAATTAAGACATATGAGAGTTTATATTTTGACGTGTTACTTTTTAAAGTATAAACAAAACTGCTTTTACAGCCAATGCCAAAAACAATGTGGGTGGAACTCTTCTTCCCCACTCCTGACGTTTCCTTCCAAGTAGCAGGAACTCTGTTAATGCAGCACTCCTGACTGCTCTCTCCTTGTCCAAGCGGGAGCTGCCTAGGAGGATGCACAGAGCATGTAGCTCAGCCCCCGTCTTTGGGGGAGCTGCCTGCTCTGGGAACACTGTTCCTCCATCCTGTGTGTTTTACAGCAGCACCTAACATGTGGGGGCCCTGTGGTTTTCTAGTGACTGGGTGAGTGAGTCTGTTTCCTTCTGTGCTTCAGTATCCGCAAGCCCATGGTTTCTGCACACTGTTGTCGCCAGTGTGTCAGAAACAAAGGTGGGGTTCTGACATGCTGCCAGCTTTTGTTTTCCCTAGAGGCCACTGCTCATTTTGTCAAAGCTCGGATGGGGATGTGCGATGCCAGTCATTCTGTCAGTGTCCTTGCATGTCTCACGGTAGCCCTGAGAGTGAATTGAATCCTCTCTTTTTGGGTAAGGAAAGTGGAGCCCTGCAAAGGTGCATCACTTTTAATAATGACATTTTGATCAGCACCTAAGTTAGGCTTAACCGTAAAACTCACATTTGCTTAAGACTGACTGTCCCAAAGTATCATAGAGAAATGCTGTTTTGTTTGTTTATTTGTATGGTGTAAGTCACTGAACCACACAGATGGACTTCATTGTTGTATAGCCTTGTATTTCTATAAATGAAAACATTTTAATATTGAAAACACTTTAATATAAACTTCACATCCAACTTCCTCTTGTTATTGTCACATCGGCCAGTCTTTCTAATGATCTCGGGCTTCCCTTACTGTTTTGTGTGACGAGAATGGTCTTCCCTCAATTATCCTTTGTCCAGTTATTTTCTGATTTAGTCTCCATACTCCTATCACTCGCTCCAGTCCACAGGATCTGCAGCCAATCCCCTTGGTGACTTCTGCCAGCCACCAGGTCTTTCCCTTCACCTCTCAGGCCATCATTGGTGGATGTCTACCTGTGGTCCAGCATTTCGACCCTGGCTGTATGACTCAGTAATCTTGGCATCTTGGCACCCCAAGCATGGCTTGTGGATGAATAATGGACATTGGCATCGTACATAACCCTTGATCTCGGGCTCTTATTTTCTACTAATGTTGAATAGAGAAGACAGCCGGCTTCCAGGACTTATTAAATATACAGAACTGAATCTGCCCATGTCCTTTTTTGCTTTCATCTCTTACAATGGTTGGATTTCTAAGAGTGTATAAATAAAAGGTTGACTTGATGTATAAGGATAATTAAACAAAACAAAACAAAGCACAACACTTCCCCACAATAGAAGCAGCTTCATGGACATACAGAACATACAGAAAGACTTCTCCCTCGATATATTTTAGAAGCAGATATTTATCAAGCATCCACTTCTGTGGCTTTTGTGTCCATGGGAAAAACATCATAAAACTTGGGTTAGTTCTCTGGGTCCATCACTGAGGATGGTGATGAAACCTGATGTAGATTTTAATGCTATTCTTGGTAATTGTTTGGTTGCTTATAGAGAAATTGGGTTAGTAATAGGATGGCTGGTGACTTAATTTTGTTTTCTAATGAAAAATAAGAATATAGGATAAGGTGTTATGAAGAACCAAATATTTGTAGAAAGCAAAGTTTTGGTTTTTTTTTTAAAAGGTTTTGAACATCTTTCTCTCCTGCTCAGTTCATTTAACTTAATATATTTAAAAGATACAAGCAACACATTTCTACACACTTAATTTTGGAGGCTTGATCTTTGTTTTGTTGATGGGGCAGAACTACTGTCTCTTACAGAACATCTGCCATGGGAATAAACACATGAGCCAGAATTTGCATGAATATGACATTGATAATTGCCATCAGGTGTCTGACTGTCCTGATAATGACCACTGATATTGCTTCTCTCTGTCCTTTCCACCCTCCATGACACAGGGCATTGATGTTCGAGACGCTCCTTTGAAGGAAATAAAAGTGACTAGTTCCAGAAGATTCATAGCCTCATTTAATGTTGTCAACACGACCAAGAGAGATGCTGGGAAGTACCGCTGCATGATTCGCACGGAAGGCGGTGTTGGGGTATCAAACTACGCAGAATTGGTTGTTAAAGGTATTTAATGCATTTCCATGCCCTCAAATAGTCTATTAAAATAGATGCTCACATAGTTGTTTGTTCATGATTTGTTTATGCTCAAACTTATCCTGTCTGTTTCTGAATAGTAGTTTGGTAATAGGCTGCATTGATGGATTGCATTTTAAGTACAAATTTTGCATGTGAGCAGTGTTTTTTGAAAAATGTATATGATTGATGTTGGTTTAGGAGCACACAGAGCAGTGGCTATGTTCTCAGCCAGGATTTCTGCCGGTTCTGTGGATACAGATTACAACCTATAAATTTTTTTTAAGGGATAAATTTTTTTTTCTGATAGAAAATCACTTAAAATGCAAATATTCACCAGGCAGGATGTTTACGATAGCAAGATGGTTAATAAAATGAAGCAGTGTCTGTATAAAAAGGCCCTGCTATATCATGGAAGCTTATTGATAACACTGTCTTAGCATTCATAATGTCCCGGTTAGGCTCTATTACTACATTCCGTGTGACTGGAAAATTGAGTCATTATATTCAAGAAGGTGGCAGATGAGAGGTAAAAAACGGAAGGGAAATAATTTTCCTTGAGCTCATTTAATGCATTTTTTGTGGGCAGAGGAGTTTATCCCATCAAGCTACTAATGCGATTTTTGGTGCCAGATAGAATAATTTGAACTTGCATGTGCACCATGCTGGCATTTTAGACAACTCTGACAGGCCATCCCTGTTTTACTCCAGGGAGACAAATAATATCTCATATTTTATTTATTTTATTTTTCAATATTTTGGTGGTAGGGTTGAAACATCAGATTCACGTGTTATACCACCGAGCCCCTTCCTCAAGCCTGTGCCTTATATTTACATGTTTGTTTTGCATTCCTTGAGTGTAGATTATGAACATGGTAGACTGTTCCTATTAGCAGCATACCTGTCTTTGCAGCCGGTTTCAAAGAAGCTTTGCATCCCACAATAAGCTAAGAAGAGGCCATGGATGTGCCACCTATCTTCATCTATTGCCTTGAATGTGAAATAGGTAGAATAATGTTACTTAATGTTAGGACCAATGGGAAGTTCAATGGCAGAATGCACATATGTGTGCAGAGGAAGCTGATGGTGGGTATCAGACCCCAATGGGGATACTGGCCTATCAGTGATTCTACCTTGACGGTCACTCACCATAGCACTGATAGATGTGTAGCAGAAGGGAGAACACACTAAATATTTACTTGAATCATTTATTTTGCCACATTGCATTTTTTTTTTATGTGCAGTAACATTTTAATTAAGCTGCCTGGATGAAATTTTGAGTTCAAACTTAAGATTCATAACGGAACTAAAATTCATCAGCATTCCACAGACCATACCCTGTTGAAGGCTCTCTAGAGAGTCAAGGAATCATAGTATAGAAATCAGACTTCTCAGTGTGAATGAAATGGCCTGGGTGCTCCCAGCCGAGGTCTCCTCTTCCTCCTCCTCCTTCCTCCTCCTCCTCCTTCCTTCTTCCTCCTTCCTCCTCCTCCTTCTCCCCTGCCTCTCTCTGTTCCCTGTACTCTTCATTTTTCTGTTACTATTTAATGCCCATCTCAGTGCACTTCTCTAAGATGACCTCCCCTTGTCTGGGTTAGAGTCGCTGCCCTGGAGTCATCCAGGGTCCACGTGATGAAGGCACCTGCTTTGTTATTCCCATCCATTGCAAATGTGGCACTTTCTTTAAAAAAAAAAAATCACCTCTTTGAGAAAGTTAACTTGTTGAGAGTTAGAAGTAACAGGGAATATTCTAGTCTGCCAGAAAAGGCATAGACGGAAGGAAGGAAGGAGTTCTCATTCTGCTTTTGCAGCACTTGGGGTTCCCTGTCTGATTGACAAGCTGTGCTACCCCTGTTTAGCACCACTGCACTGTGCCAAAGCTGTCAACAGCTGCTGTGTGGGGCTCTGGCATAAGATTTGTCTCCTTCTCGGTTTATGTGTCTATGACCATATTTATTGATAACCATGGAGACTTCAGTTGCCCAGGCTTGATTTGAACCTGCAATTGGCCCATTTCTGCCTCTCTAGCAACCAATGGTACAGACCTTTGCCACCAGGTCAGGCACAAAAATCAGGGATAATATACTGGATTCTACTACTTCAATGATGTTACTTTTTTGAAAAAAAAAAAAGTTAATTTAAAACACATAGTAATAATTTCAGACAACTTACATGTAACTGGATACCCTATAATCTTTGGGCTGCTAATGTTTAACAGATGGGGAAACCAAAGTCTAAAGACTATAAATCCCCTTAAGAGGACATTAAGGTGCTGGTGTGGGATCAATTCCTTATGTGAAGCCCAGGTCCTTTCACCATGGCTGTGTGCACATGGGGTACCATGGCTTTAGAAAACATTTTGTGTGATATACACAATGTCTTGGATTTATGTGAAATATATATTTTACATATATATGAATTGTATATGTATGTTACATATAATTAAATGTGATACTGACATCTGTACATCAGTCATTCTCAGGTGCAGCACTTAAAGCTATGTAGAGTGTTTATAGCCACAAGTTCTCATTCCTGGTTTGATTTAGACTTCATTTTTGTGGGATCTCTTTATGTTTATTATGAAATATTTTAGTCTGGTCTAGCAGCAAAGGCCTGTATTCCGATTATTGTGGAGGCTAATGGCAGTGGATCACAAGGTCAAGACCTGTCTGGGTGACTTAGCAAGACATTGTCTCAAAATAAAAATTAAATATTTTAGTACATTTACATCACATTTGTAGCCCCTTATCTAAAAATTCACTCAAAATATGAGGTCTTGGTGGGACTTATTCTAATGAGCTATCTTATAGTCAATGTGACTTTATCACATTTGGGATATAGAAAAGAGCCAAAACATTCTTTCTCCACAGAAAGCAAAGAACTGATGTTGGTTTCTTGCCAGGGGAGTGGTATCTAAGGATTGGCCTGCTGTGACCTCACTTACACACCCGCGATGATACTAGCTTTCCTATGATCTTGTTCAGCAGGAAGCAAGGCTGTTGCCATCCATTGGTCGTGCCTGCCCTCTGAGAGGTTAGGGAAAGCTGTAGCAAGCAAGTCAGTATACTCCCCTATTTCAGTAGTAAGGACAAGGACATAAGAAGACAAACACCAAAAAAGTACAACCTACCCTGTAGAAAACACTAGCGTTTATGTTTTTCTTGGATGATAGCTCTTTTCAGGACAAAATATGTGATTTTTTTTTTGTATGATCTCATCCATCATGTGGGATACCACTTAGAGAGTCAATGGCATGCAGAATTCCTTCATTTGGTTCCTGGAAGGTCATTCAACTGGCATCTAATTAATAAAGTGGGAGGTAATTTATAGGAAAAATGGCCGGTCTCCACATTCTTAGACAATAATGAGAAAAAGAATCAGCTTCCATGCAAGAGACTTCAGTTATAGGGAGTGTTTGCTATTGATTTCTTTGATATTTATCAAGCTGGGTGTAGTGTTTTCTTTGATTCTGAGCATCCTTTGCTACACGGCTTTAGTAAAACTCATACCGGGAGCAACCTTGTGGATAACAGGCATCAACTTTATAATCTGAATGTTCAGTTCTCCGCCACTTAGCTGAGCCCATTGTGACATCCTTGAAGAAAATGAGTCACCTCAGAAATGGATTTTGGAAGAGATAAACTTCTTGCTTTTGAAAGGATGGCAGATATAAACATGAGGGAATGTGGCTTTGAATTCCCTAAGTAGCCAAGGCTAGTCTTGACCCATGCTCCTTCTGCATCCACGAATCCCACATGCTGGGGTAACAGGCAATGTGCCAACTCAATTTAATGATGTAGAAACCCCCAATGCCTTTGATGATGTTGCAAGGAATCTCAACAAGAAGGCTGACAGTGGAATATGTCCTGCTGTTAAATACTGCTTCTCAAGAGAGCTTCAGTTGTGACTTTAGTTGAAAAGAAAAAAAAAAAAAAGTTTGATGTAAATGTGCTTATGTATTGTGTCTTAAGACCAATCATGGGCATACTCGCTTGGACAAGTTAGGTGGGTTGCTTTGTTGTTTTTAGATAGTAACTCATGTAGTCCAGGCTAGCCTCACACTCACTGTATAGTCTCTGAAGATTACATTGTACTTCTGATGCTCTTACCTCTGGCTCCAGAGTGTTGAAATTACAGGTATGCTCCACTACAGCCACTCTGAAGTGCTGGGGTCAAACCTAGGGCCTCTTGCATGTTAGGTAGGCTTTCTCCCGACTGACCCACAACCATACCTTGTTTTTGTTCTTTCTCCCCCAAGACAGGGTCTTGTTTTGCCTTGATTGGTTTTGAACTTTCAAGTTCAAGTGAGCCTCCTGTCTCTTTCCCAAGTAGCTGAGAATACAGGTGCTGAGCTCAAGTTAGCTTTGTTCTTTTTATTTTTTTAAGATTTATTTATTATATGTGTGTCAGTGGTTTTCTTGCATGTGTATATGGGCACCACAGAAGATCAGAAGGCATTAGATCCCCAGATCTCCTGGATCTGGTATTATAGATGGTTGTGAGACACAATATGTATACTTGGAGCCAAATCCACGTCCTCTGTAAGATTAACAAGTGCTCTTAAACACTGAGCCATCTCTCTAGCCCCCTCATTAGTTTTTGAAAGGTAAGGTTTGAACTTCATTTAAGTCATTACCATTGTACATACACTAAACAGCACAAAGTCCCTCTCATCAGTTCAATACTTAATTTTTAATAACTTCTACTCTGTCACCATGGATGCTTGTTTGGCTCTTTATCAGCTGAATACAAAAATACCTGAAAGTTAACTCTCTGGTTTGTCTGCAGAACCACCTGTTCCCATTGCTCCACCGCAGCTTGCCTCTGTTGGAGCAACCTACCTGTGGATACAGCTCAACGCCAACTCCATCAATGGGGATGGACCCATTGTGGCCCGTGAGGTCGAGTACTGCACAGCCAGTGGGAGCTGGAATGATCGGCAGCCAGTGGATTCCACGAGTTACAAAATTGGGCACCTTGACCCAGACACAGAATATGAGATCAGTGTGCTTCTCACCAGACCAGGGGAGGGTGGCACTGGATCTCCTGGGCCAGCTCTGAGAACAAGAACCAAGTGTGCCGGTGAGTACCAGGAGACATTCGACTGATGGTCATGGTCTCCCTTGGTGTTGGTGTCAGTATTGGATCCCACAGTTGAATCACACTCTTCCTACAGCCCTGCCTGCATCCCATGTGAGGATAAAAATACTCCTTAAGATGAATCATAAGTTACCACTGAACTATAGGGCCCATGACCTCAAGATCTTCTCTCTTTCAACCTGTCTCTAACTCCTTTTCTTGTTCTTAATTTACATCTTGCTTTGGGTATCACATAATTGATACTGGAATGGTCCCTAAGGCTCACGGAGGCTACTTCAATGATGTCTGCTAATGGGTCAGACTCTTCTTCCAGTCCCTCTGTTTTATGTTTGTATCTAATGTCCTCATCACCAAAGGGCAGTGCTGTGGAATGAGATTCTCTCCTAGAGCTTGAAAGCTGTTTTTATTGATGGGTACGTGAGGCATGGTGGCTGGCCAGTAACCAGGAACCTCTTTATAACATGAAAAGTTACTGTGGACTGTGTGCAGCCTCTAGGCTCTTGGATCACAAAGAGTTAGTTGTGCCCAAGTTATTCTGCAAGTTACAGAGAATAAGGCTGATTTTATGGAAATCAGAAGGATCCCTTACAAGTCAAGAGTTGTTTCTGAGTGGTGACTGTCTGGGAGGAAGGAAAATGCTTATGGGGATCTCACAGAGCTCTTTCACAGTGGACATGAAGCCTTGTATTGAATTGTGTGCTGAGAGGAGGAGAGCCCACGGAGTTTGATACACTTACCTAGTGCTTTAGACAGCCTCAGGTAAGAGGACAGTATGGATGCTTCATTTCTCTCCTGAGTTTTCAAAGGCCAGTGGGCGCTTTCATGGATTCCACAGTCATAGATTCAGTGAGCCTTGGATCTCAAGTATTCAAATAGAAATTATATCTATGGTAAACGAGAACAAACGTTTTCTGCTCAACCATCCCTCAACAATGGAATCTAGCTCTAATTGCATAGTATTTACATTCCATTAGATATTGTACGTGGTGGGAAAGGGTTATCAAGTGCTCTGACAATCATCCCAGGATTTCCTTCTCTTTGGGGTCATAGAGGCAGTGACCCCACAAAAGCCCAGTGAGGACTATATGCCATCTGACTATCTGCTCATAGTAGAGGTTAATGTGTGTGTTTGTGTATGTGTATAGTTGTATGTGTATAGTTGTGTGTACAGTTGTGTATGTAGTTGTATATGTGCAGAGTTGTGTATGTATAGTTATGTGTATACAGTTGTGTATAAGTGCAGTTGTGTATGTATAGTTGTGTGTATGCAGTTGTATGTGTGTACAGTTGTATGTGTATACAATTGTGTGTGTATACAGTGGTATATACAGTTGTATGTGTATGCAATTGTGTGTGTATACAGTGCTATGTACGGTTGTATGTGTATGCAATTGTGTGTGTATACAGTGCTATGTACGGTTGTATGTGTACACAGTTGTATGTGTGTACAATTGTGTGTATATGCAGTTGTATGTGTGTTTGTATTTACACAGTTGTTTGTATGTTTGTGTGGACACAGGTGTGTATATGTAGTTTGTGTATGCAGATGTATGTGTGTGTACATGTGGAATCTATCTAGGATATCCTTCCTCAGAAATCTTCCATCTTGAGTTTTGAGTCGGTATCTCCCACTGGGACCTGGATCTCGCCAGTTAGGCTAGGCTGGCTGGCCAGTGAGCCACAGATATTCTCCATCTCTGTCTCCCTATCTCTGGGATTACAAGTACCCTTTTATCATCCCTGTTTTTAAGTAGGTATGGGGACCAAACCTGGGTCATCATGCTTGTGTAACAAGCATTTTACCAATGGAGCTGTCCCTCAGTCCCATGAAATCAGTGAACTTTAACAGTTGGATAACGTGGATAACACTACCATATTATGGCAGGACTCACAGGAATTTTTTTCTTTAAGAATTCATAGTGGCGCAGGCTTTTAATCCCAGCACTCAGGAGGGAGGCAGAGGTAGTAAGCACATACATCTCTGTGAGTTTGAGAGCAGCCTCTTAAACATAGTAAATTCCAGCCAGACAGGGCTACATGGTGAGACTTTGTCTCGAAAAAGAAAGGCGATTTGTATTAGGGAAGAGACGAGGCTCATTTCTCTGCCTAGGATTTCATCTGTTGGCTCAGTTATGGGCCCGCTGTAATAGGTTCTGCTTCTGAGTATTCTGTACAACTCCTGTTCCCACCCGACTCCTTCCAGCCTCTGTGCCGAAATAGGAACCGTTGGTCCAGACAAGTGCCACCGTAGGCTCGGCCACTGGGTCTAGAAGTTTCCTAATTCTTTCTCAACTTCTCTCCCCTTGTCTACACCTTACCATCCCAGTCACTTACTCTAGTGAAGGATTTTATTTTTGTGAAATGTTCATCATATCACATGCTCTCATTGAAAGATTAGCTTTGTATAGCATTGTCAATAGCAGTACAAGTGATATTTTAATAATTCACAGAAGTGGTGACATGCTTTCACACTTCTATAATTTTTATTAATTTTAATGTTTTTAATTGAAGTGTAATTTTATCACATACATCTCTTTCTTTCCTCCAACCTCTCCCTCCAACTTCTCCAAGGCCCCCCCATTCTTAAGTTAGAGTCTCTTTTCCTTTTGTATGTGATGCACTAGTATATATATACATATATATACACATACATACTATATTATATATATACACTATATTATATATACATATATGTGTATCTATTTTTGTATGTATATAGTTTATATTTGTAACACTTGCTAGGTCCATTTCTGGTGTATATGTGTATATGATTTCACGGCTGACCACTCTACACTGGGAAACCAGTCTGGATCTTACTCTTGAGAGAAGCTAACTTTCCCTTTCCCAACAGTCATTTGTTTCTTGTGGTTCTTTTTCTAGGGCTGAAATGCCATGAAAATTGCTCTTCTCCATATTAGCATGTCAATTGCTGCTGCAGTTGTCCCAGTCTGGTTTATGTGGTCATGTCTAAGAGAGACTGATTAAAACCAGACTACCTGGCATTCTGGATCTTAACAATTCTTCTACCCTCTCTTCCAGAATGTTCCCTCAGTATAGATTCAGTTTCTGTAAAATAGATGTATCCATGGAGGACTGGGCTCCCCACCAATCCATTGACCTCTGCTTTGTATCCAGAGTTGTGTGTGTGTTTTTGTGATGTTCTCCATTTACTGTGAAGAGGGGATTCTTTGATGGGAGGTGGTAGCTACTTTTATCTGTGGATATAAGGATAAGATTTAGAATGTGGTAGGGAATTGTGCTGGTCTAGCAAAGTGGTGGTAGTGGATTCTTCTCTAAAGTCCATGCTCATTAGACCCAGAAGCTGGCTAGGTCTCTAGCACCAGGCATGGTTTTCCTCCAGCTAAACGGGCCCTTTAGACAGCTGTCGCTTGCCGCTGACTTTTGGGTGCCAAGCCTTGGCACCTGCATAGCTATCTTTCCATGCTGGTGATTGTTATGGTTCCCAGGTGTTGCACCTGGTAGACCTGTTTAATTGTTTCCCCCTCTTGGCACCTTGCATAGTATTTTCTGAAACCATAAAAGCTAGACCACAGGAAAGGGGCCTTGGGGTCAGATCCAGCTGGAGCACCCAATTCATGTGTCCTAAATCTGTGGGTCTTTGCAATTCCCTGAGAGGCAAACAAAGACTACACTGATAATCTGTAGTATTTGGGGAGTTACTTAGACTACTATGACCAGCCGTTCAAAACTAGAAAATGGAAAGCCATCATGTGTTCATGGATCAGTGGAATTGATATTAGGAAAATGACCATATCACCAAAAGCCATTTACAAATTGAATGCACTCCTAATCAAAATACCCACAACATTCTTTACAGAAATAGAAAAAAAATCCTAAAGTTCTTATGAAAGCAGAAAAGGTCCTGTATAGCCAAAGCAACCTTGAGCAAAAAATAATACTGGAGGGATTGTTTTTCCAGACTTCAAGAAATATTATAGAACTCTAATAATAAGGTCAATATGGTACCAGCACAAAAAGAGACATATAGATCAATGGAATACAACAGAAGACTGTAGTGGGTAGCCATTCCAGCTTGGATCTGGAAGTTCCTACCCCCATTGAGACTCTGGCAACTGTCACGCCTACGAAGCGGGGGGCCAGGGGAGGCACCTGGAGACCCGAGAGCTGGATCGGGCAGTGCTCTCTCGGTGTGCTCTCTGTGCCTGAACGCTGAATGGTGGAGGTGGACTGTGTAGAGCTCCAGAGAACACCGCTGGACTGCGATACACCTTTCCCAGACCCTGCGACCTACCTATCAGTTAATTTGTGAGTTACGCCATTAAATAAATATCCTTTTAACTATGTGGAGTGGCCAAAATAATTTCACCAATAGAAGACCCACACATAGGTGCTCAATCTGATAGTTGAAGAAGGCAAAAACCACTGGAGGGAAGACAGGATCTTCAACAAACAGAGCTAGGGAAACTGGATATCCACCCGCAGAAGCGTGAAGTTAGATCCATATCTATCATCCTCCACAAATATAAGATTCAGTTAGATCAAAGACTTCGATTTGAAACCTGAAACACCAAATGTGCTAGAGAAAAATCATCTTGTAGGCAGTGCCCTACAAGATATAGGTGTAAGAAGGGGCTTTGTGAACAGGACACTACTGACCAAGGAATTAAGGCCAACAATGAACAATTGAGACCTAGTATAACTAAAAAGCTTCTGTACAGCTAGGAAAACAATCAGTTGGATGAAGAAGAAACCTACAGAATGGGAGATAATCCTTGCCAGCTACATAACTGACAAGGGATTAACATCTTGAATATACCAAAAAAAAAAAAAAAAAAAAAAACCTCAAAAAACAAAGAGTAAACTCAATTTTTTTAAAATGAACTGGCAGTTATCCATAGAAGAAAGAGAAATGGCTAAGAAATACAACAAGGAGTATTCATCACCCTTACCCATCAGAGAAGAGCAAATTAAAGCAACATTGAGATTTCACTCCACCCCAACCAGCATGGCTCGGACCACAAGACAACAGACAGCAGATGGATGGGGGCGGGGGGGGGAGAGCAACCCTTCCTCACTGTTCACTCATTCACTAGAGAGAATTGGTGCAGCCACTGTGGAAGCCAGTGTGGAGAATCCTCTACATGTCAGAAGGAGAACTGTCACAGACCGCGCTATACCACTCCGTGGCATGTGCCCAAACGACATCACACATGTCCCTGCTGTATACCACTTCTTGGCATGTGCCCAAAGGACTCAACATCATACATGACCCTGATATACCAGTCCTTGGCATGTGCCCAAAAACCTTGACATCACACATGACTTGGCTATACCACTCCTTGGCATGTGCCCAAAGGACTGAACATCTTACTCCCCGGACACATGCCCAGTCATGTTCATTGCTGCTCTATGCACAGCAGCTAGGAAATGGGAGCAGTCTAAATGTCCCACAACAGATGAACAGATGATGAACATGTGGTTCATATATACAATGGAATATTATTCAGCTGTAAGGAAAAAATGAAATTTTCTTGTAAATGGATGAAACTAGAACTGATCATATTGAGAGAGGTAATCCAGACCAAGAAAGGTGAACGCCAGCCATGTATTTTCTCATCTGCAGTTCCTAGCTCTAAATCCTCAAATGTAAGTAAATACCATGGAGTAACCACAGAAACCAGAAGAGTATAAAGGAACCATGGGAAAGGGAGGCTTTGAGGGGATTAGCAGGATACAGGTAATATGAAGTAGGAAATAGGACACCAGGGCATCTAACTGGGTGGAGGGGAGGTAGAAAGATACGGTAGGAGAAGGAAGGGCAGAAAACAGGACAGTGTTAGACCTCAAGGAATCATACTATTTTATATTTGCTGATACCAGTTTTCAAAATCAGGCTTGCTTTCAGAGCTGTTACTTGTTTGACGTGTGTCTTCTGAAGTATCCAGAGCAGAACCCCTGTTCCTCATGCGGGATTGCAGAATCCCTCATAAGACTCTGTCCACCTCCAAGTGTGCTCCGTAAGAAATAACTTCAGCATTATTTTAAGCAGATCTGTTTGGGGCACACAACATATTATTTGCCTCTCCTTAAGGTGGGAGAGGGCACCTGATCTGCCTCATTCCCATCACAGCCCCACCCACATAGCATTCCAGATCTCATTTTTTTCCCCTCTTGGTGTTGTACCAGAGTATTTCATCTATTGACACATCTCTGCATGTGTTTATCTTGATTATAACGCATGCATATTTTTTCAGGAAGCCTTTTGACAGCTCTGCGGGGTGTGTAAATGTATAGCTTTCAAAGAGACAGGGCCTCTTTTACAATAGATTGGCAGTCCCTTTGCATAGTTGAAAACCCGTTTTCAACTGGTATTTGCATGCTAGCACAGGTCCCTAAATGAATTCATCCTCAGCTGAGCAGGAAGATTCCAACAACAAGCAACCTCATCCGCCCTGCTTGTTCCTGCAAGGGAAGCTCTGCCCCGTGTGTGTGTTCCCCGTGCATCATGCACTGGCAGAGAATGTTTCTGAAAAGGCTGCAATTGAGTGAGTCGACCTTAGAAAATATAGGGAAGTATGTTAGGTGAGAGAGTTAAAGTTAGAAATAAGAGAGGAGGCATGTTAGGTGGGGGAAGAAATTGAAATGTCACAAGACTCTTTGCTGCAAGACGAAAGACAGCTCACCCATTCTTGACCTGGGGCCTTTGAGCAAATGTGCAATTTAGACTGGCGAAGGCTGTGGGTAATCTGTGTGGCGTTGTGGAAAGAGACAGAGGAGGGGGAAAAGGCAGGTGCTGCAATTACAGACTGAAAGCTAGATATTGGCCCACGGTAGCATCCGCATGGCTTGTGAGCACTTAACGGCATTTATAAAGAGTCACAGACCTTCTAAAACCATGGACCCCTCAGCCTGCCCCAGCAGTGTCTGGAAACGCCTGGGAACAGCTTGGGGATGGAACTGACAGTGTGAGGAATGGAAGGCATGGAAGGACATTTCATGTAGAATCTGAGCAAGGTAGAACAGAAGCTCATATGAAGAGGCTCCTCGGATGTGGTGGAGGTGAATGTGAGCCTTTAGTACCATCTACGCCATCTGAGTGAATCATCCTGTAGAGCAGTGGTTCTCAGCCTTCCTAATGCTGCAACCCTTTAATACAGTTCCTCATTCGTGGTGACCCTCAACCATGAAATTATTTTCGATGTTACTTCATAACCATAATTTTGCTACTGTGCTGAATCATAAAGTAAATATCTGTGTTTTCCAATGGTCTTAGGTGACCCCTGTGAAAGGGTCATTTGACCCCTAAAGGGGCTGTGATCCAAGATTGAGAACCACCGTTGAAAAGCTTTGACTTCCTCAGGAAAAAAACAAACAAACAAATAACAAAAAAGTATAATCTCAGGTTGTACTATGAAAACAAAACACTGATATTGCAGGAGGTGACAGCATTTTATACAGTGGGGGTTGGGCTCCCAATAATTAATGCATTTGTTTCTGAACTCTGCATTTTCAAAATCACAGCCCAAAGGCACTAATGCCCAAGGGAGACCAGCCAAGATCCCACAGGTTACATACGCAACCTTGCTTGATTGTGAAGAAAGGATAACAAGACAAGGTACCTTACACGGTGGGCTGGGACTATGTCACAGGGGATTTCTGGGGGCTGATTTGTTTAGCTAGAACCTTGTCTCGTAGAATGTGATTTGGATGTTGAAAAATGACAGAGCTGGCCTGACCTTGAAGATTTCACCAAACTGAAGATTCTGTGATTCATCTGTTCCTCACTCTCTGTCTCAGAAATGATCCGTCATCTGTTTCCATCCTGAAGATCTTCCAATTTCATTTTGATTTTATCCTTGCCCAAGACCTCCATAATCATGCTTGTCAAGCTCTGAACACTGGTGAAGCTCTGTAGTGACCTGTCCCTAAAGCTCGAGGTGGGGGTGGCATGGTTACATTTTAGTATGACCACAGGGATAGCATTTGAAGGCTGTCTCTTCCTCTGGGATTCACTACCCGAATTTTGCGTGAGCACGCCACTCTGTGGGTGAATCCACAATCCGAGTGGACACCACGGCCAGCGTCATTAGTTGTCATCTGCCTGTGTCTGAGCTGACTGTGCTGCAGCTAGACCTGTAGTCAGAGGAAAGCCACGGTACTCTGTGCAGCTACAAAACAGATGACCATGGTACAGATCCTACAGCCTCACTGCCAAGCCATCGAGTTCCGATGCAGAGCAGCTGCCTAGAACAGGGCTGTAACTATAGCAACCAGTCAATCAACGTGTACCGCCATTGGTTTCAACCATCTAACTCTTCTGTGTGTGACACTGGACACTGAGTCCGCTTGTTCGTGTTTGTCACTGTGCTCTACAGCCTGCTCTGTTTCTACTTTCCACCCTGACGCACAGTTTTATTAAGTTGCCCAGACTGGCCTTGAGCTTTCCATCTTCCTGCTTCAGCTTCCTGGCACCACTAGGCCAGGCCTTAACTTTCTCACTCAAAAGAATTTGAGGTTGAGGACCTGATTTTGTTACCCAAGATCTTTTAGAAACGTTTTTTTACTTGCTTGAAATGTCTAAAACCTGAGAACTATTGTTTGACATCAGGGGCCCACAGGGTGGCCTAGGCTGTCTGTGTCGTCATGGAAGGCACTTGTTTTAGCCAAGCTCTGTGTTTCAGTGTCTGTGATGCACTGGGCTCTGCTTGTCACGCCATGGTGACACCCATCAAACTGTGTTTAGCTTGAACCCCACTTTCTGCTTACCCTCCTCCCCCTGGCTCATGGGTACATTGTCATCACTGGGTCAGATTTCTGCAGAGATCATGTGGAGCATTGGATTCTTTTATATTTCTGGTAGTTACTTCCAAGTGCAAGCACAGGCTCTCTGTGTGAGCATGTCTAGTCACCCGGTTCCTTGACTCCTGCCCACTTTATCATTTATGAACAGGGACACCAGTTCCCTGCCCACAGATCCGAAGTATGTCTGAAGATCAGGTTCTGTCCTTAACTATGAGATTCTTTAAGAACAATAAAGTGTCCTACCTATATGAGTTATATTTTCAAAGGCAAACAGATGCCAGCTTCGTGATCATTTTACATACCCAGTGATTTCCCAGCTCTGCAGTTCAGCCATAGTTGGATAACTTCAGAGAATTAAAATTACTTTAGCATCCAGTTAAACAAAATGAAATTTAGTTTGTGATTTCTGCTAGAGCATATTATATTCCTAGCATTTGGAGCATCCCTTTTGCCCTAGGCCATTTAGTAATAGGTAATTAAAACAGTAAAGTGGGTGACATTGTTAGATCTGTTTTCACAGTAGGCTTTGTGGGTGTTTTATTGGGGGACATCACTTTTTATGTATCCTGGTTATTGGCTAACTGTGGTTAAGTGACTTGCTAATAACTCACCCCAGAAGTTAAGGAAGGATGATCATTAACAAAGGAATAATTATAATTGGTGAGATGGAAGAAAGCTGAACTCAAGTGTCCTTAGGATTAATATAACTGTACATATTTGAAGAAAACCAAATAATTATAACTTTAAAAAGTACCCTTATTCCTTTATGTGCCAGGCATTGTGCCCAGCACAGAGGGTAAAGATTTTGGATTTTATGTTTATATATTTGGGATACTGGAGGAATGGTGTAAACACATGCACGTTCAAATTCATATGTAGTCAAAACACAACATCAGGTAGTGATAAATAGTGTAAAGACAGGGGAAGGGGGCTGCTTTTCTTCTTCATGGCAGTCAAATACACAAAACGCAACACTTGTCACCTTCACTGGGTCTAATGTCCACTTTGGTGGTGTTGAATCTACTACTCAACCAGTCACAAGGACAATTTCATCTCATACAGCACTTGCTCACAGAACATCCACACTGGCCCTGAACAGCCGCTGCAGACCACCTTTTCTCTCTGAACTCACCAGTCTATATACGCTCGTGCAAGTGGAGTCCGGAAGGATTTGTCCCTTCTTAAGTGACTTGTCTACTTAGCACAGTTCCTAGCTGTAACTACCTCATCACATGGGTTGGTTGTGCCTTTCAGATCCTCTGACCATCATGATTTTAACTCTCCACTCCCCCCACTTGGGATTTTTTTATGAACTATTCTGAATTGTTAAGCACGGACTTTGGCTTTTAATTGATAATTCTTCATTTGAAAGTACACCTTCATGACTTAGATGAATTTCAGGGAGTCAAGCACAAAGTGCTGTTTGAATGAAGTTGAAACACAAGCTGGAGTGCTGTGCTAACATGTGCGATGTCCCTACAACCTCCATCTTCGTGGAGAGTTTAGAGGGATGTATACAAGAGGAGAGCGTTTGTTTTATAAACCTGGTATTTTATACTAAGAAGCGGAATGTGAGTTTTCATGCTCCTTACATAGATGTCCATATGGGTTATTTTTCCTTATATAGACTTGGTTTTTATCGAATTGCAATAAGAACTTTTGACTCATAACATTAAAATTCATTTCCTTGGTAACATAGCACCCTATATCCTGACTACATACATACACCATCAGTGACACAAAGCGCTGAGCGGGTCAACTGTGGGAAGTCCTTTGCTTCGGCCTGTGGGAAGGAAGTGCCCAGCCTAAGATGCTGTGTGGTTAAGCCTCTTCTTTGACTGTCACAACGGCAGTTGTCCCCTTGTGCCTGAATATATGTGTTTGTATAGTTGTCTCGCGTCCTTGACATGACCTCTAATGAACCAACCACAAGCCAGAGGGCAGAGTCCTTCAGGTCGGGCTCTGCATTCCAACAGCGGGAGTTTAGCTCTTACTACAACTTGGGAGCCCAATCTAGGTTTTGCTCCACATGCTTCATGTGGCTGCACCTTCTCCTGTACTGGACCGCCTCTAAACATCATGAGATTTGGTAATGCTGGTTTTGAGATAGAATTTCCTGTGTTTTCCTGACACTAGAATGACTCTTTTTAAATACACATGAATTGGATGGGCATAAATGAAACAAGTAATAGCGGGCCTCCAACAGGAGGAGCGCAAATTCTCCTTTGCTGTCCTGCCATTGGCCTCCCTCTGCTTGGATTTGCTCACCGTCCTTAGTCCTCCCTTGAGGGAGGAAAACTGATTTTCCGTTAAGCCCCTGCAAACCTCAGTTTTGATCTCCCTTAAATGAAGACGAGCTAGATCTTTTGTCAATTATCAGTTGTCACCCCCATTCCAGGGTGTGTTGAGGCCTGCATTCCTGACCCATGGAATTTGGAGGCAGGTAAGAGCTGCTTTAATTAGGGCTGTTGTACAGGACAGATAAAGGCCAATGACCTAATTGAACAGAACAGAATTTATTTTTAATTTAAGTTTATTTGCTAGGGAAAAAAAAAATTAAAGGTGTTCTAATTCTTAAATGGCTCTGCCAAAGGGCAACATGTTTTTAATGCATTTGTAACACATTAAACCATTAAGAGCCTTTTAAAATAATCAACATTAAAAGAGCATTAGAAGAAACTTCTCTATTAGTGTGCAGATGTAAACATTTTTTTTGCTTTGGATGACATCACACCGTGTATGCAGGCCAGGACAAGATTCAGGATGTGGGATGGACCAAACCCTTCCTGACAGCTATTTCTTTACCAGAGATTTACAACTACCACTTTCGGTGACTTAATATTTTCTTGCATCTGCACCCAGAGGCGTGGTCAGTGTGGTGGTAGAAAGAACAAACTCTAGAGATTCTATAGAAGAGGTTTGAGTGCTCTTTGAACAGGTGTAGACAGACAGGGCACAGGCGGTTATTCTCATGACACTAGAAAGGCCAGTCAGTTCTCTGCAAGACCATAGACCCCCTGTGTCTGCAGAATGAGCATGAAGGTTCACTACTACTGAGCTTCCTCCATGCTGCTCTTAAAGCCTCAGGAGACTGCTTCCTATGTAACATAGAAGAAACTGAGGGGTAGGGAAAAAATTAAGAGGAGCTGGGGATGGCCAATGGGTAGCCTGGGGCTGAACCCTGTGATCTGTTTCTGTGATGCTGGAGAAAATCACAGAGCTCTTGCAAGCTGTACTTGGTATCTCCCTCGGGTAGAGCCCTACTGGACCAGATGTTTTCTAGTGGTTATCTTCTAACAGCTTCCTGTGGAGGCACCATGATAATTCTTCCTCACTGAGGAACAACTACAGTGTGATGTGTGTGGGCTAAAGACTAGTGGGATGCTTGAGAATGGTTCCATTTCCTGCGGTGGCATCCCCGCAAAAATCAACTTATGTGCAGAAAAGGTTGGTTTGGGCTCCTGGTTTCTGAAGACTTGGCCCAGTACATCATGCTGGGGTGTTCTGTAGGGTCCAGAGACTGATGTAAGATGGCCTTACTTTTGGTTTCAAATGAGTGACGTCATTAAGCGTGTAACAGATGACACATAGAAGGTTGACAGAGACAGCTGGTAAACTGTGCGACACTGTCAAATCAGGGAGCATCAACAGTCATGCTGACATTGCTGATTGTCAGCCTGGCCATCAGAAGCCTCTGGTTTCCTGTCCCCATGGCATACATTTTTATATCATAGGGTGAATATAATAACCTCTGTTGGAAATGCTTTAGCCTCTAGTTCTTTTCAAGGATGGAATTTAAAAAAAAAAAAAAACAAAACCCTTAGCTGTTTGCTGTTTTTCTTCCTTCCTGTCACAGAGGTAGGGGACCAGCTTGGTTCAAGACAAGGAGTTTTGAGGATACTTGAAATTAACATGTTGGGGCCTTGGACAACAAAACCCTCCTTCTTCCAGAGTCCACTTTCAACAAGACTAAGGATTGCATGATGGTTTACCAGTATACTTTATGTTGGAGAACATGGTACATGCATACCTCATGGCAGTTGTCTGCCTCCCAGTGGGTGGAGAGGTATACAGGAACAACCAGAAAATGGCAGGGAATGGGCCCTAGTGACCTGACTTTCTTCCATTCCGTCTCCCTTGTCAAGGTTCCATTATTTCCCCCAGAATGCCTTGAGCTGGAAACCAAACCTTGATCACATGCATCATTGGTGACCATTTCAGATCTAAATT
This sequence comes from Peromyscus leucopus, assembly GCF_004664715.2. Taxonomy (NCBI): domain Eukaryota; kingdom Metazoa; phylum Chordata; class Mammalia; order Rodentia; family Cricetidae; genus Peromyscus; species Peromyscus leucopus. The sequence continues at coordinate 22,987,574 of NC_051074.1, read as the reverse complement.
ATAATGGCATCCTTGATATCTTTGAGATGCTGGGCCATCTAAATCATTCCTAAATTGCCTGTACATTTGGCAAGAACAAGATGGATAACAAAATGGTTCATGTTTAAATTAGAGCAAATGCTTTAGTTGTTTATAAGCATTTTACTGTACTGGGGCTTCCACGCATAATTATTTTTTCTGCATACTTGTGGTTTTTGGTGGGACTGGGAACATAATTCACCATTATGAATTATCATGGAGACTTTTTTACTCTGCCATCTCCTTTATGAACATCTAGAAAAGAGAGTTTTCTACCAGGGCTCTGTCCTTTCACTTTGGTTGCTTGAAGTGAGAGCTGGTTCTGACTCTCAAAGCTAAAATCTCCAACAAATTATTTTTCTATTCCCAACCCTTTTCCCATTACTTCTAGTCAACTTTAAACCAGTCCTGCAGTTTCTTATCAAGAGTGAGGGAATCACACTTGCAGATGCATGGAAACTCCTTGGCTGTGTGACCCAGTAACCTAGTGAGTCCTATGCTGTCGACTCTGATCAGTAAACACAATTGATGCATACTGTCTCTGAGGTTATATACGCTCTGCCAAAGACTAGAAAGCCGAATGACTCGGGCTTGTTTGACGCACATATATCAAATCACATTTGCTTTAAAGAAAATAATGTGAAAATGTATGTCCTCAAGCAAAATCCAAGAAATGGTCACATGTTCCCTAGAATTTGGGGAGACATGCTGCTTGTGTAATTTCAGTTGTTATCTGGCTTATAGACTCTGCATCGCTTCTCAGGATAGTGAAGGAAGTGGGAAGCTGTGAAGCTTTATTCATGTGTGTGATGTCGCTAGTCTATACCAATGAACTCACTTCAGTTATCAGTACATGATGAATCGTATTAGCTCTGTTCACTTTCCATTTTTAATACCTCACCAACTATATAAACCAAATTACCTAAACACAAAATTGAATAATGACAGTTTGATTAGAACAGTACAAATTAGGTATCTTAGGGGATGAACATGAACATGCTCATTTACGCACAGACTTCTGGATGGTAGAGAGCCTTTGTCGTGTGGGATTGGAGACTCAGTCCTGATGCTAGGGATATAGGACATTGGAGCACACAGTAAAGTCCTCTCACAATGAGGGTTGCTTCTGAGCCGCCAGGGATGGTTAATCTTCATTGACAACTTGGCTGGATTTAGATTCACCTAAGAGATATCCCTGCATATGGCCATGAAGACATTTCCCAACAGATTTAAATGAGATGGGGAGACCCACCCTAAATGTGAGTGGCTCTATCACAGGAGCTGGAGGCCCAGACAGAATAAAAGGGGGAGAGAAAGCCAGACAAACATGACCATTCCTGGTGCTAGGCTTCCCGATCAGCTTGGGTGTACACAAGTATTCATGTGATCCTCCAGTCAGAGCGGCAATGGCGAAAGCACTAGTCCTTTCCTTTATCATGTGTCCCTACTCCAGGACCCCAAGGCGGTTCTATCGGGCTATCTTTGTGTCATCAGAACGTTTAGGAAAAGTTCACTCACGCTTGACTCACAGGTGTGTTAGATGTTATGTCTGGAATAGCAAGTACAGCCGAGCCGCAGCCGGTGCACGCGCGGGGAAAGTAGAAGGGCTTCGTTTTTTCAGCTAGAACTCCACCCCACGTCACCTGTAAGGATAATGCTGTCGGTCTTTTCCAATACTAAATTACCAAAAAAAAAAAAAAAAAAAAAAAAAAGAAAGCAAAATAAGTGAGAACTGAAGTTTTTACAACAGATGATGAAAGCCTGGTGATCTGTCAGAAATGGTAGTCTATGAAGGTTAGCCATGTTCCTTTGCTTGCATAACAATTATTACAGATTAATTTTACGGATATGAAGAACTGATAATTATAGCACCTATTGTATTAAATTGAAAGTGAATAGAAAGCTTTAAATATGAATAATGCATATAAATGAAATCAAATCTGCAAACACAAGAAACTTTATGAGAAAGGATGCTTATGCCTATTGTTACAGCAAGAAGGGTAACAGGACTGTTTGATCAAAATCACTCATCTTCCAGCCTTGTCATTACTGTTTTGAATGAGCAACATAAGCCATATAACTATCCAGGCAATATTTCTATTGACCAAATGGCGTATTTCTTTCATATAGATGTAGACAAATGACTGGAGATGGCTATTTATAGTTGCCCTTGGAAATCATTTCTAGCATAATGTATTATTAGAAGAGACACAAATGTGAACACATCTTCTTGCTACATATTATATATTGCCATTTCATTATCTTATGGCTATACTATATTATTCCTAATGTGGATTATGAACTTTTGATAAATAAACTTTTATTTATGAATGGTTGTCATAAAAGAAAAATGATATGGACATAGATGATATAAAAGCCAACAAATTTCCCCATCTTTCCTATAGTCTTTTTCCTGCGGAGATGACTATTGTTAGTCCTTAGGTTAGGCAACTGCTCACCACTGTGACAACAGTACTAACAAACTTTCCTGAATGAAAAGCCTGATTTAGGATCATAGTGTTGGAGAGAACGGTTGATCACCTCACCCAGTCGCTTTGGATCTGTGGTGAATGCGCACATCATGGCACTAGCTTGAGACACAGTAGACTGATCACAGTGGTGTAAGAGAGAAGGAGGAGGGTTAGGAGATGGAGTCAGTTGTATCTGGTGAAGTCCTTTCCCTTTGAGAACACACCCAACCTGAACATGGCCTTACTAGGTCCTGGTTTGAAAGTTCCCATCCTAACTCTTGAAATAGTGCCATGCCAGGAACCATGGTTTAACATACATGTCTTTGAGGACACCGTAGATGCAAACTGTGTAGCACACATGTTTTTCCACACTTGTTTAGATGCATAAATACTAGTGTGTGTCCTCGGTTCCTTCCCTCCTAAGGATTGTATTCTGTGTATCACCTGACATCCCTCAAGTTTGTCAATGCTCTCTCAGCATTTTGATAGTTATGAAAGTCATGTTTACATAGATTGAACTCATTTTTATTCCACTAACTTGTTATTTTAGTTAACTTACTTTAAATGTACCCTAACTTATTTCATTCCTTGTACCATTCTATAATATGGATTCCTTCCATATCTACCCTTCCTTTCTTGATAGTTATTTGTTGACTGGCAAAAGGCATATTTCCAGAAACACCTATAAATATATCTTGTATTATTTTCATTCCAATGGATTAGAGTTCTCATATCAAATTGCTAGACCTGCAATATACACTTTTAAGACTTTAGGAGAAGATCTCATTTTCATCCCAGAATGTTTTATCAAGTTATACTCTGCCAGTAAGGTGTGAAACTGCTGGTTTCCCAGCATACTTTACAGCATTGATTCTTTTCAATTAAAATGTATTGATTATTGTTATTGGTGTATATGTACATGCATGTGTATGTATGTCATGTATGTGTGTGTGCACACCATGTATGTGTGCAACCGTCCTCAGTGGCTCAGAGGATAACTTTGTGGAGTTAGTTTTCTCCACCATGTGGGTTGTGGAATCAAATGCAGGCTGCCAGGCTTCTGCCTTTACCCGCGATTCTTCATGCACTTCGAAGAATGTTTCATCAGTTCACTGGTTTTAAAAAAAAATGGGGAGGCAGAGGCAGGTGAATCTCTGGATTTGAGGTCAACTTTATCAACAGAACAAGTTCCAGGATAGCCAAGAAAAACACAGAGAAACCCTGGATTGAAAACATAATGATAATTTGCATTTCACTTTTTTCATATGTATATCAATTGTTTCTGTTTCTTCTTCATCCATTTGTCTATTTCTGCCCTGCCAATGCCTTTCTAATCCTGTCTGCTGTTTTCTAAATGCATTGCCTCACCCAGCTGTGCAGACTGTACACACTAGGGATTAACTCGGAGTTACCACAAATACATCTGTTTTGCATTAAGGAAAGAAAAAGACAAAACAACAACAGACCACTTCCCCTTGGAGTTCTTTACCCAAGAGCAGGTCCAGGTTTGTACTCTCTACTGTTTGCCCCCTGTGTCTTGCATCCTGTCTGTTTTGAGTCTGAGTCTGGGCCTATCTGAAGACTGTTCCTTGAATCTGTTGTCCGTGTGTCATATCTGTCTTTGTGTGTAGTAGCTACCTGGCTTTGTCTTTGTGTCTGTCCCTAGTAAGGCACTATGCTCTGTCTTCATTGGATAGCACAGAAAGTGTCACGTGGGAAGGAATAGGATACTTGACTGACATTTTTAACAGAGTTTTATATCAATTAAGTCACTGACTCCAACTGATCCCAACTGACCCACACAACAAACATCATTGTTTACCCAACAGTATCCATAAATGGTTGTTTTCAGCCTTTATAATAGATTTTAGGAAGTTGCTTTCAACTTTTGTATTTGTTGCTTTCAAATATAGAATAAGGATACACATGCATTATCTGGGTCAGGGGCATGGAAGAGCGCATAATTTAAGATCACGCTGTGCATTAGCATAGATTGTAAAAGTTGATTGCATGGGAAATCCAAGGCATGTAAGGTTTATTGTTACATTGTTTTCTTAAAGGTGAGTTAAACAAACAGGCTGAGTACACAGTAGGATAACAGTCTGAAGTTTTAAGTGACCACAGGGTGCATTACTAACCTTACCTGTAAGGACGAGCAGAAGTTCCAGTCTTAGAATATAAGACATTTTCAGAAAATTAAGTCACCTCAACCGGCCATTCAACTTTGGCCTTGTGTCTCATCATAACAGAGAAAGATCCTGTAGTTAAATGTAACAATTACATAATTTAGGGTTGCTCAAATATGTAGCTTTGTTTAGTAAACAATCACTGAAATTCAAACCATCCTAGTAAATATTAATTTCTTTTGTGTAAATAACCAGAGAGGTAGTTATTCCTACCAATGGAATCACTAAATTTTTAAGATTTTCATACTTTTGTTTTCACTTTCTATTTTTAGATGGTTTCTTCCAAATTTTCATTGGATATTTATAGTTAAGATTTTTTTGTTTGTTTGTTTGTTTGTTTTGTTTTTTGGTTTTGGTTTTTGGAGACAGGGTTTCTCTGTGTAGCTTTGTGCCTTTCCTGGAACTCACTTGGTAGCCCAGGCTGGCCTCGAACTCACAGAGATCTGCCTCCTCTGCCTCCCAAGTGCTGGGATTAAAGGCGTGCACCACCACCGCCCGGCATAGTTAAGTTTTATACTTCATAATTAATTGAATATATTAATTATAAAATAATTAGGTAACATTAATTAATGAAATTGTTGTCAGTGAGAGTGTGGGGCTGAGGGAATTTCTGGGGGAGATTCCTTTCCTTCTTAGCATCTTTCAGAAGAGTGGTCCCTTCTCCCTCTGGTCACTGGGTCCCCCAACTCCAACATCAGCCCCTGTAAAGAGGAGGAGATAGCCCCGCGGAGCTCACAGCTCTCAGGGTCGATCACTTTGCTCCCAGACAACACACTTGACGAAAACTGTTTGGGGGAACTGAGGTTTATTTTGTTCCCTGTTTCAGTCAACACTGTTTTGGGGTGGGGGACGGGGACAGGTAGATTTAAAGTAAGCAATATGAATAGACAGAGATTTTCAAGTGAATTCGAATGTTTGAGTTGCAATGAATAACAATTCAGTTCAACTACATTGTGCTTCTCAGGAGGCCGCAGGCAACAGCATCTCCTCTGACCCCGCTTTCTTCCCCTGTCTCTCTTAGATTTCCGCCTGCTATAACCTGTCTTTGCCATAGATCAGAGCAGCTTCTTTATTAACCAATGGTAGCACATATATTCAGTGTGTGTACAGAAAGACCATCCCACAGCACAGAGAGAACTAAAGATGACTTTCCTAGGGGTAGAAAAAACGTCTTTTCTCTCAGCCACTTAGGTTTCTTTAAAGGCTAATAGTAATAATTACTATCACATCACATTCCTGAAGTGTTTCATACAATGTGTTCATTCTCGAGCATTGACACTTGAGACAAGATAAGAAAGGCAAGAAACCTGCTCAGGGACAGACTCACAGACTCCAGGGTGATGCCACGGTTGCTGTCTGAGGACCCTGACGTGGGTGTTCGGCTCATATTTATGTACCACAAACATGAGCATGCAGAACCCAGAGCACGAGCCGTGCCGGATGTGCAATGGAGTGTGACAGGATCACTCACTTGTTGCCAATGGGAAGATAAAATGGCATAGCATTGTGGAGGGTGGGCTCCTCTTACCATACAGCCCAGCACAGATGCTGTGTGGTATTTACCTAGAGGACCTGAGAAAGGATGTCCATGTAAAAACCAGCATATATATGGATTGTTCTAGCAGGTTTGTTCATAATTGCCCAAATTTAGAAGCAACAAAATGCTCTCAGTAGGTGGATGGATAAAGAGGTGTAGTCTGGTCAGACAGGTCTTCAGTCTCCAGTGCTCAAAAGAAATGAGCAATTAAACCACCGAGACACAGGAAACTTAGATGCACACAACTAAGGGGAAGGAGACCATTTGAAAATCCCGGGATATCTGGTTTTGCTGATGCTATAGGGAACAGGAACCGATACAAATTAATGTGGTAGGCAGGGATTAGGGGGTGGGGAGGAGAAGTTGGGAAAAACAAGATATTTCGGGCAGTCAAATATCATGAGAAACGGCAGTCAGTGATGGATGTGTGTCTCTGTATACTTACAATGACTCCCAGCATGTTCTCCACCAAGACCAATCCCTGATCTGAACGTGGCTTATGATAGTACATCAGCATGTGTTCATCACCTGTGGCAGAGGCACCGGTGTGATGTGGGATGACGGTGATGGAGGATGCCCTATGGGGTCAGTGTGGCCAGCACAAGGAACTCTGCTCGACTTCTGTATTCTGCAGTGATCTTAAAACTATCCAACAACAACTATGAAAAAAAGGAAAAAAAAATGATTCACCCTTGACAAGGAGAAGGGAAAATATTTTGGAGAAAGCAGTCAACAGTGTCCAGTGTGCTGGGGATGTGAATGAAATTCAGTGTCTAAAGTGGACTACTGAGAAAATGGGATGAGATTTATTTCTGATCTTGTTGATGTGTCTGCGTTCATTTAAGTACTGTCTGAATCAGAGTTGAGATCTGCAAAGAACCTTGTTTTTCTGTAATTCAGAAAGCTTGGTTTTAGAAGGATGAAGAGTATTTGACAATGGAGATCAGTTAGAAGATAATTCCCTCACACTCTGTGGCTTTCATCAAGAGTCTAGTTACAGTGGGAAATTTATGATTTCTGAATTGCAAGAACACAGGATTCAATTCTCTGTTTTTCTTGCATACTTGGGCACTTCTTGCAATCAGAGACACTAATGGCCTTGGTGCTAGAAAGTTTTTAGGGGTGTTAGTATGGTGAACAGTTTAGGGAACTAAACAGGGTGTCTCTCTCTGAAGCATGGACGGATCTTCATTCTGTCTATGACAAGATGTTGACCCCTTCTAGAGCAGAAGGCAAGCAAGTTGGCCCTCTTCTGTGATTCTTTGGGCTGGTGTAGCATAGATGGTCTTGATACATCTAATCCATATGGAATTCTCAGTGATGTTCCTTTGAGTCATTAGAGCAGGGGAACGGGCAAGCATGAAGCTCCAACCCTTGGCTTTGTTGTCAGAATTAAAAACTGTCTCGGATACAGGCATCTTGTGTTTTTGTTCAGAATCCATGGAAATAGTAGACACACATGTTACCTTTGAAAGGTGGCTAACATCTTAGACCCTTCACAGTTTCAGGCAGAATACACTCGAAAGAACAAAAATGGGTTTATATCTGTTTTATTGGGTGTAGAATCTTGACACATCACCTAGACTGGCACTCAACTCGTAACTCCCATGCCTCAGCTCCTGAGGGCTGGCATTACAGGCAAGCACCACCACACCTGGCTAAAGTGGAGATCTTAGAGCTTATTCTGATAACTGGGAAGTGAGAGTCTGGATAACTGAGTGACTTGCCCAATCACACAGCAGCCTGGCATGCAGTGAGTCCTTCTGTGGAAATGTTCCATCTCTCGTGACTCGCTACACACGTGGCTTTTTTGCCTTATTCTGAAGGAAAGCCTACAGCCCTGATTCAGAACTGATTTCGGGACATGACCAGACAAAAAGAATCTCTTGTGTCAAGCCAGAACCAGATAAAATCCATAGGAACCAAGTGGGGTTATTAGTTGTACAGAACATACCAGCTATAACCAGACAGGGACATTTAACATGATGGGGTATTTTATCTGCCAGGGCCATTCACAGTGTCTGTCCTAAGGGTTGCTAGAAGGTTAGAACCCTTTCTTAGGATTCCATTTGTTTGCTTATTGCTGTGTCCTTTGAGGATGTATAACCATTCATTTTAAATCACTAAGTGGGATCCTGATAGACTTCTAGGTCTAAATATGCTTCTCAGATCAAAGGCTTCATACTTAGTAAGGGTGGTCAATTTGCTGTTCTCTGTAGTTGAACTCCTTCCTGTCAACCCTTCCTGCACTCAGTAAGTATACCTTGCAACTCCTGACACATCACATATCTTTTCCTTTTTAAAACAATGCACTATGGTACGTGAACTGGTCACCCTTATTCATACTCCATCAATAGTATATGTACCTGACCCTCGTAACATACAAGTTGACTTCAGCTTGAATTATTTAAAAAAAAATTGTGTTGTAGCATTATTAGGATTTTCAGGCATCATGAAAGCTCTGTGGATGTAGGAGAGAATATTTTTCATATAAATGCTGATATAGTTTCAAGATTCATTTTTGAAAACGCAGAAACATTTTTCACACCCAGAATTGCCTCCAGAAGCTTTGGATAAGCAATATTTCACCCTGGGAGCTGACCAGACAGTGGTGGTAAAGATAACAGTGTCCTCCCTTTCAGGCAGGAATCAACAGTTCCCAGAAATGAGGTGACCTTCAGTTATCACCCCAAACTCAAGATTCCATTCCTAATGTGCCTGATGCCAAAGTGGGTGCTTTCTGCTGGTGCCAAGGAATGAACGCCTCATCTCAGATTGAACAAACATGTAAAGTCCTTGGAAAACTTGCTGTGGTGATTAATAATCAAAGAACTGACTTGATGGTGTGTCCCCGAGTAGGAGGCCCCCAGGACCTTGTGAGCTGAGTGTATACAATGTCTTCTTTCAGGGATCCCAGCCGCCTGCCAGGCGGGAGGATGTGCCTTACGAATGCAAGTTCCTCCGGAGTCTGAAATGCATCTCTAGAAACTTCACCCATTGTCCCAACAGTATCAAAACTTTCAGAGTTCTGTAGCAAAGTAAACCTTCATTTCAAAATTAACTTTGAAGTTGCAAGATAAAAGAAGAGCTGTGAAGGCCCAGTGCTCACATGGATAGACTAAAAACATTTTTAAAGAAGTCTGGAGAGCTTATCAGAATTCACAATGAATGTGAGTTACAGATCCCTACAGCTGAAGTCTTCGGCACCGTGGAACAGCGGCGCGGGTTTAAAGCCACTTAGCCAGCCTTACACATTACCGCATCAAAGCCTTCTGGAGGGTTTTGAAATGTGTTTCATTTTTCTCAGGGAAGAGAAAAGCAGATTCCATACTTTTATGTACCGGTCACCTAGGAATATTTCTAGCCCGTGGCCCCAGTCTACTCTTGGAGCAGCCAATGGGCCTCATTCAAATCCATGATTGCCAGCTGTTACTGGGACAGTGTATCCAGTCCCTTGTGCCAGAAAGCCAGCATTGTTGTGCTGGTGATCAGAGACTTGTGTCTGTGTCCTCTGGAGCAGTAGGCCTATGTCCTCAGCCAAAGCCATCCACTGGAGGTGTCTGGCTTGTTAGAACCCAGAAGCAGTGGCTAGGCTGTGGTACCTGAGTATCAGGCAGCAAGCTGCACGGAGAGTTTTCCAAACTGAGCTGGTCCAAATGAAGCAGCGGGCAATGTCCCTATACCCTGTCCTCTACGGGAGTGTTCTGGGTTGGTACTCTAGCCTGAACGGTGTGCCTTCCACATCAAGTGTTGAAGCCTTAACTCTGCTATTGTGAATGCATTTCAATGTCTATAAAAGGATAATTAAGTTGAAAGGTCTCATATGATGGGACCGACGTCCTTAGAAGAAGGTGAGGTTGAGTCACAGACAATATGCAAAGGGCTGAACAGATAAGATGGCAATGTACAAACAGGAAAAGGGCATCAGCAAACACCACCCTCACAACCCTTTGGTGGTAGATTCCGCTGCCCATACCTGGAAAAGGACCCTCTGTACATTGTTATGGCAACACAAAGTGACCCAAAGGCCGTCCCCACATGGCATTGTGCCTGAAACAGTCTCTCTGCAACTGAACTCCAAAATCCTCTTTACCCACCCCTGCTCTCCACTGTGCACCCTGCTCTCCACTGTGCACCCTGCTCTCCACTGTGCACCCTGCTCTCCACTGTGCGCCCTGCTCTCCACTGTGCACCCTGCTCCCCACTGTGCGCCTCTTGGGAAACAGGCACAGATGCTCAGTGACTTGTGATTTCTCATAAACCTGCCATACATTGAAAATATCCTAAGCCAAAGCGTTGGTGGATACACTTACCTTAAGAACACCATAGCTTACCTTCCTACCTCAGCACACTCACCACCAGTGCTAGCCAATAGTTGAGAAGAATCTTCACACAAGACCCATTTTCTAATAAAGTATGAAAACTGAACAGTTAAACTTTGTACAAGAATAAGGTAAACACACACAAAAAAAATAAAGATGAGGTTGAAGCAGCCTGAGATGGACAGTCTATTTAAAAGTTTATATCATTTGTTCAGTTCTTTTAAAAGATAGTTTTATAAGGATTGTTTTTTATATCCAGAGGGAAGTGGCCTTGGTTGTGATTATGTGAGTTAGTAGCTGATGGTGAATTTGCTGGTTAAAAAAAAAGCAGTGGGAGATATTAAGTGTCTGTGATTGTTTTTACAGTTATTACTAAAGGGCTTCAGAGGTGGCTCAGCAGTGAACAGCACTGAATGCTCTTGGGAAGCCTGAATTCGGTTCCCAGCATGCTCATGGTAGCTTACAACCATCCATAAATCCTGTTCCAGGAGATCTGGTGCCTCTTCTGGCCTCTTGTGAGCACCAAGCACACACACACAGTGTATTGCATGCAGGACAAATAAAAATATGAATAAAAAAAAAACAAACTTATTAAGAATAAATAAAGTAATGAAACATAAGCTGTAATGTTGAGGGTTTCTTTTCACTCTTTGCTCTTTGGGAGCCCACTACCAGCTCCCAAATAAATACACAGAGACTTATGAATGCCAGCCTTAGCTTGGCTTGTTTCTAGACAACTTTTCTTAACTTAAATTATCCTATCTACCTTTTGCCTCTGGGCTTTTACCTTTCCTTATTTTATCTCTTTTTCCCTTCTTACTCCATGGCTGGCTGTGTTACTAGGTGGCTGCCCTGGCATTCTCCTCTCCTTCTCCTTCTGCTTCTCTGAATCACCGCTCTTCTCTTTTTCTCCTTCTATTTACTCTCTCTGCCTAAGCCCCATCTATCCATTTCCTGCCTCACCACTGGCCGTTCAGTGCTTTATTAGACCATCAAGTATTTTAGATAGACAAAGTAATGCAGGTTCACAGAGTTAAACAAATGCAACATAAAAGAATGCAACACATCTTTGCATCATTAAACAAATATTCACAGCATAAACAAATGTAACACATCTTAAAATAATATTCCACAACACTGTAACTCCAAATAATTTAATATATGATAAATGTCTGGATTAATGGGGGAGATTAGTCATGTATGTAGTTCACATGCTTAACTGTATTATATATTATAGAAGGTAAGCATCATGTATGTAGCTCACATGTTGAATTGTATTATATATTATAGAAGGTGAGCATCATGTACATAGTTCACATGCTGAACTATATTATATATTATAGAAGATGGGCATCATGTATGTAGTTCACATGCTAAACTGTATGTATGGAATAGTGACAACGTCTGTAAATGTTCAGTAGAGATGTAAACTTTTTCAAAATCCTTTCCATGTCGAGTCGATTGAGTCCATAGAAACACAACTCATTGATATGGAGTGACAACTATATAAATATTAATGAGAAATAAGCCAAGAAAGGTATAGCACACACCTGTAATCCAGAGGTCAATGCAGCAGGATTAGGAGTTCAAGGTCATTTTCAGCTGCATATCAAGTCAAGGCCGGCATGGGCTACATGAAAGCCTGTAACCAAAATAAGAAAAACTATGAAACATAAATCATTCAGTACGCTGCCAAAATATTTTACGGTAAGGTTAAAACCTGAACGGGGCGGGGGGAGGGGGGCGCTAGAGAGATGGTTTAATGGTTAGGAGCACTGGCTGCTTTTCCAGAGGATCTGGGTTCAAGTCCCACTACCCACATAGTAGCTCACAACTGTCTGTAACTCCAGCTCTAAGGGATCTGACATCCTAATACAGACATACATGCAGGCCAAACACCAGTGCACATAAAGTAAAAATAAATAAGTCAGTTAAAAAATAAATAAAACCTGAACTGGGTTATTTACATAAATGAAGACTGGTGTGCATAAGGATGGGAGAGTTGAACGGTCCTGATTCATGGGGCAAACCTCCTCACCATCTGCTCTTGAGGGATGGGTACAGGACTCACATGTCAATAACGGCCCCATCACCTACTCGGAGAGGTGACTTCCTCCTCCCCACTGCCTTTTTTAAGGTTCTTTTCCTCCCTGAGAAAACACTCTTTGCTCCAGCAGCCTGTGTCCCGTGCATAACTGACTGAATAGCTCACGGAGTGGCGCACAGGCAGGTTGCAGGAAGCTGGTGTCGGAAGTGCTGAGTTTCACAGGTAGCAGGCATCGGTGTGGTTCCTTACATGGTCGTCGTAGCTGATAGAGGCTCTCTTTTGCTTGAAGCTCACTGACCCAGTGTAGTTGAGTGTAATTCAGTGGAGTCCGTAAATTCAGATCCCTTCTAGTTTCTATTGGTGTGCTCTGAAAACGAAGAAGCCACAAATGAGGCTCCTAATTGGTTTTTATAGTCTATGCCCTGACCTCCAGGAGAGGCGGTTTTTTAAGCATAGCAGAAATTAAAAGGGAAAACACAGTCCACTTTGAAAACCCATTTCCTGCCCCCACTCACCGTTAAATATAAACACTGTGTCTGGTGGTAACTAGGCTGCAAGTGTGGGGTGGTGCAAATTAGGGGGCGTGCACAGCACTTTCAACCGCTTGAGGATTGTGGTGACTTTCACAATAATGGGAATGAAATCACTGTTCTTCCTGACTGGAAAATGGCTTGAGACTGGGAAGTAAAGGGGTCGAAGGAAGAAAAGCAGACCTAAGGCAACCACTGGAGTCATCCCTAAAGCAAAACAGATGTATTGTTTGTTTATTGTTTGCTAGGAAGCCCTACTCAGTTTCAGCATCTAATTCCAGTAGCCCCCGGCAGCAAACAAGTTTTCTGGAAGATAATAATAACAAGCTGTATGACGCTGGTTTATATGTTTCAGATGTGACCTAATCTAGAAAGTTCCATAGAATGTCTTTAGCGTAGTTTACTTTTAAAGTTTTGCGATGTTAGCTACTGACCTAGCTTGTTCTCTTATGTATTTGTTTGACACAGAGGGTGTTGCTCATGGTCCATGGAGCTCTTGGTTCCAGCAGAAAATGAGCCGTTAATGTTGTGAGGTTTATAGCCTTGATATATGTAGAGGGCCCGTAGCCTCTAGGTATTGTGTAGGAATGGAACATAGTGTGAGATACAGCAGTAACTATGTGAGGGGGCTCAGAGTCTATGGAGATCAACAACCCACTTTTGAGTGTTTTTCTTAAATTATAGATGGTAAAAGCTTAAAAAGAGAGCATCTAGAAAAGAGAGCTAACATTGAAAAGTTTAATAAAACGAGAAAGCTACTTATTTTTTAGTCTTAGCAATGCAATCCACTCTGTGAACACCCCATGCAAGTATTCTAGCACAGGCCCAGCCAGCCCAAGAAGGAGGATCCTAACTGGGTTAAGAGAAGCTTAAATCTGCTGTGGGTTTCCCTCAATTCTTTGCCCTGGTGGATAGATGAGGGACTGCATTCTCATGACTCGGCTCCTTTGTGGGACAGCTATACTAGGTGCTCTTTGGGCATTCTCTATATGATCTTGTAAAGCAAAGGTATACTTTGGTTTTTGGAGAATTATTTTTGTCTTATGTGTATAAGTGTTTTGCCTGCGTGCATATGTGGGCACATGTACATGTGTATGCTGGTACCTGCAGAGGTCAGAAGAGGACATCAGATCCCTGGAGTTACAGGACAGTTGTAAGCCACCCTGTGGGTGCCAGGAACCAAACCTGGGTCCTCTGCATCAGTTGCTGCTAACTGCTGAGCCACCTCTCTAGCCTGATTTGGTTTTTGAACCATTAGCCTAAGTCATTTACTTTATTAATTTATATAATGAGGAAGCCAGGGGAAGCTTCTTTGCTTGCTATTTCTGTTGTCTCCAGACACTGTTCTGCAAGATAGACAAGGCTGGCTTTGTAGTGAGTTTCACTGCCTGAGCCTCTTGAGTTTGGGGAGTGTGGTCTTCTAGGGAGCCAATAGATGTTCTGCCAGAGCAGGCTTTCCAGCAGGTGCTTCTGAAATGATGAGCTGAAGCGGGGATGTTTCACCCAGTGCGTCTTGAAGGTTGTGAGAGCTTCTTTCTCCTTCTGTGGTTAAATGGCAATCAGAAATCCAATGTCACAGTGACAGGCAGCTGTGAACATCTGCAGCCTCCTTATCACCAGACATTGATGAGAAGACTGTCGGTTCCATGAGCACAAGGAGCAGAGTCACCTGTGAATTCCTTTGGAGGAACAGAATGCCTTCATAGCATAGTTTTACAAGGACTTAGAATATGTGCAAGTTCACAGTGTCAATGGATGGGGGGTTCCCAGGAGAAAGCGTATCCCAGGCTGGGTTTCCAGAAAGAAAGCGAAACCTTCTCTTAACTGAGTGGGGGCTTGGTGGGATTCTCAGCACAGAGGTGGTATGAGTGAAATATATGTTAGCTAGCTCAGATGACTGAATTGATGCCTATGTTAATCCTCAGACTCTTTCTGCGGGCAAGGAGGAATAGAGAAGGTCTAAGAAAAAACTCTTCACTTATGATGTTAGGAAGCAGAAGCATGGTGCATACCTGGAGGGCTATCTTTAGAGATTTGTTACCGGGAATCGGCTGACATGATAGAGTTACTAAGCCCCACTGTCTAGCTAGGAATTACGAAGAGCTAGCAGCAGCGTTCCCATGCCAAGGCCAGAGAGCAGGAGCCCACAAAGCTGGCATTTCAGTTCAAGCCCAAAGGCCAGAAACACGTTCCAGCTCTCCTCAAGGTCAGTTCCTAATGCTGTGGGAGGCTCCAGCATCTGCTCTGCCCCAGCCTTCCTGTGGTGGGACAAGGCTCCTCACCTTAAGAAGACAATCAGAACTTGCTCACTCTCTCCCTAATCCAGGTGTGCATGCTTTTACAAACGCCCATGACTCAATATCTAGACACTCAGGGTCCAGTCAGAATGACACATAAAACACAATCATGGATATTGCAAGCTTAAACTACAGAGAGCCTACAGTACATGCTGCATCGAGACAAAATTCCACAAAGAAGTAAACTATTAATAAGTATATTTATTAAAGGGCATGTGTATGTCATTCAAGTCAACTTGACTTATGACTTCTGATGGGTGTCTTCCTGTATGTCCATGAAAGGTTTATCTATTTGCCTTTCTACAGGCATATTTGAAAAAGAGACAGTGTGCTCCTTCTCTGGAAGAACCAGGCTTCCTGTATTTGGTGTCATAATTGATGTGGCACAATGTCTTGGTTTAACAAGGAAATAGTTGCCTTCCACCATCAAGGTATAATCAGAACCCTTACTCTAGTTTGTATTGTGGCACAGTGGCATCTTGAGACATAGATTTTTCAGTTAAAATTCGATCAAGTGGAGCTGTGCCTGCTGCGGCTGCCCCTTGCAAGCCATGTGTCTCACAGGCATAAGGAGAGGGGGAAGCAATCAGTTCTGGGCAGCAGTGTGGGCAGTGTTCCTTGGAAGACCCAGCCTGGCAGGTTTTCCAGTTGTTTCCCAGGTCTTTGTGCCTTTCCAAAGACTTTTTCACCTCCCTCTACACTGGTAGGCACTTGAATGAAAGCCTTGATTGGAACAACAAATGACTTCAGGACACATGAACAATGGTTGTGGGGTACATTGGTACAATATTATGGGCACCCAGGAATGCAGGCACTAATTCCAGAATGTGGAGTGAAAAAAAAGATGATACTAAAGAGAAAGCAGAAATGTCTGTGAGAGGCATGAGGAGGAGCAGGTGAAGCCTGGGAACAGAAAGGCGCTGGGTGAATGGATTAACCAGCTGGCTGTGCAAGCATCTCTTTGTGTCCTGGACTGTGCTAGCAATGGAACTGGTTATGAGTCTCTGCTGGATGGCCCTTTTCACTACTATATCCTCTGCTAGAAGGGGTGTTTAGCCTCCACATACTTCATATTCAAACATGGTCATTTTTGTAGGTTCAGGGCCAGGCTGCCAGAACCTAGAGAGGAAAATGACCACCACTCTTTGGCATGGTCTAAGACTTTGACCAAGGACATTTTAGTCTGAAAAGTGAAAGTTGGCATGTCTGGGTAGGCACAAGCTATGTTTTGTGATGTCTAAGGTTGCCTTCAGGTACCCACTTCAAAGTGAGGAAAAAATCATGAGATGATTCTAAGAACACATAGATCAGTCTACATGGCTCATGGCCTGCATTCTATGCTCTTTACTAGAATTCTTGCTGAAGGTCAGTACCTGGCTCCATGGGTTATTTCTTTGCTTAACATTAGCCAGGTAAGGCTATATAATATCAGGTACCCATGCCACGCATTTGAACAAACTACAGGCAAGCTTGAAGACTGGCCTCCCTGGGGCTTGGGAGATAGCTCTGGCAGTAAGTGCCGCAAACATCTGAGTTTAATTCCCAGGCCCATATGGTCCTGTGAATAATGGTGTGTGTCTGTAATCTTAGTGCTGGGGAGGCAGAGGTAGTCAGGCAGCTAGAGCTCTCTCGATTACCAGGCTAGCCCACTCAATGACTTGTCCAAGATGAAAGATAGGTGAATGGCCCTGAGGGCATCTGAGGTTGTCCTCTTCCTTCTGTACATGTGCATGCACCCTCACACAGTGCACTCTGCTAGAAGAAGGCACAGAGGATGTGTGCCTGGGCATATGCATAGAAACGGATGAGACACACACACACACACACACACACACACACACACACACACACACACACACTGTCCCTGAACAAATAATACTTGAAGACATAAGTGACTGGTTCTGGCCTGTCAGCATCTGCTGTGATAATAACTGACAGTTTCTTAAACTGTCCTGCTTCAGCTAATGTCATTAAGTTTTAGAATTTAAAAAAAGTTACTTTTAAAAGTAGCTTCTGGTTATTTTGACCATCTCAGATGAGATTATATAGAAATTTCAGGTGGCTCATCCATTCACATTCCTGACATATTTAGATTTGTGAATCCCTTGCCAAAAGCAGGGGGAAAATCATATACCTGAAAATTGAGGCAAGTAGACATTTACATGCCTGCTGAGTGTCTCGGTGTGTCTGCATGCCATGTGTGTTCTTTTATTACCTGATTTTGGCTTATGAGTACCCAGAAAACACTGAAAAAGCTAACATCCAAAAGAGGCTGGGTAGTCTGCTGTCAGGGAGACACACTCTGGGAGAAGAGCAAAGAGTTCTTTCCAGATGTGATCTGTCCTGAGCAGATCCCAGCTCCTTGTACCCAGCCATCGCCAGTATGGATGAGGACATAAAGGATCAGGACCCAGTGCTCAGCAGCCATGAAGACACAACAGCTTGTTAGTGGATGGCTAGAGTAGGCTGAACATCATGGCTAATGTTGCAGCTAATCTTCATGATCAACTTCATGAGATTCTGAATCAACACAGCTGAGTGAGGTGCTCTGGGTGTGTCAGTCAGGGTGTTTTCTGGAAGATTAGCTGAGTGAGGTGGCACCATCCTGTTGCTTTGTTTTTTGGTCTTTGGGGGGGGGGCTGCCACCCAGCTCCCAAATAAATCACACACAGAGGCTTATACTTAATTATAAATGCCCAGCCTTAGCTTGTTTTGTTTCTTACCAACTTTTCTTAACTTAACCCCCAGTCTTTTGCCTCTAGGCTTTTCCCATTCTCTTACATCTATAAATCTTACTCTTACTCCATGGCTGACTGTGTAGCTAGCCCTGGAGTCTTCTCTGGCTCCTTGATCTCTCCTCCCAGATTTCTCCCTCTATATATTCTCTCTGCTGCCAGACCTGCCCATCCTTTCTCCTGCCTTGATATTGGCCATTCAGCTCTTTATTAGACCATCAGGTGTTTTAGACAGGCAATGTAACACAGCTTCACAGAGTTAAACAAATGCAACATAAACAAAGTAACATACTTTAAAATAGTACTCTACTACATAGATCAGACTGGCCCAGAACTCTAAGGAATCCACCACCTACCTCTGCCTCCAAAATGCTGGTATTTAAGGCGTGGTCTACCAGCCCCAACCTTGAGTGTGTTTTTTAACTGAATGTTTTTCTCTATTAAAATATAAAATGTCAAAAATTCTCTAAAGGTTCTCTACTGGAGTCAAAATGAAAATGTGGTAGACAGTGACAGTGTGGGATTTGCCTTATGGTGTGCCACTGCTGTCTTGGTCTCTTTTCTGTTGCTGTGATAAAACACCCAGACTGTGATAAAATGCTCTGACAAATCCCCTTGATGGGGAAAGAGTTTATTTCAGCTCACAGTTCCAGGTTATAGTATGTCATGTCATACAGTCTGTGACAGGAAGTCACAGCATTGGAAGCTTCAGGAAGTGAAGGAAGGCTAAGTGTAGGCATGCTGGTCATGGGCTCATTTTCTCTACTCTTTTGTAAGATTATATTTGAGATTATAATATAATTGTATCATTTCCTCTTCCTTGTCCTCTTCCAAACATTCCCATGGCGCCTCTGGGTTGTCTTCTTTTTCTCCCCCCGCCCCCAAACAGGGTTTCTCTGTAGCTTTGGTGCCTGTCCTGAAACTCGCACTATAGCCCAGGCTGGCCTCAAACTCACAGAGATCCGCCTGGCTCTGCCTCCCGAATGCTAGGTTAAAGGCGTGTGCCACCACTGCTCAGCTTTGGGCTGTCTTTGTAATTCATGCTTCTTTTTTGTGTTTATTGTTGTGTTCTTGTGTGTGTGTATGTGTGTATCTGTGTCTCTCTGTGTGTATGTGACTGTGTGTGTGCCTGGTTTAGTGTGTGTGTGTGTGTGTGTGTATTCCTAAATTCATAAATATAACCTGTTCAGACTGTATAATGTTACTTTTCTGTATATGCTTTCAGGGCTGACCATTTGGTATTAAATAACCATTTGGCATGCTTTTTCCTGGGGAAGATTATTCCTCCCACTCTAAGCATTCTTTATTTCTCTGTAGTCCTATGTTGATGCCTTGTGAGCCCCTCACCCCTATCCATGTTAACATATCTATTTGTATCAGACTCATTCAGCTCATGTTTAGGCAGTTTTTGTGAGACTTGATGGTTGTATCATTCATATATATATATATATATATATATATATATATATATATATATTTGCACTCTCTCTTCCACATGATCCTAAGCCTTAGGCTCAAGAGCTTGTTTGTAGATGTATCAGTTAGGACTAGGCTTCATAGCTCTGCATTTTTATTGGTTATAGTTCTATGTATGTTGCAAAGATGACGAGGGTAAGGATTTCTCTACTCTTAAAATAGTCCAATATTCCCTGCCTAGGGAATGGTGCTACCCACAGTGGACAGATCTTCCCACCTCAATTAACATAATCAAAATAATTTCCAGAGGCCCATCTCCAAGTGATTGTACTTTCTGTCAAGTTGGCAATTTACACTACCAGAAGCATAGTGCTTTTGTCTTATGAAGGCTGAGAAAGGGTTGACCAGTGCAGAACTTCTATTTCCAATAGAGAGGACAGGGCCAGTGACCTCTAGGTGAAAAGAAAAGGGGAGGCCATAATCCAGTTCCTGGCTTCCCTTCCTGCAGAGGGTGCAGCAGCCCCCATTTAGCTGTGTCATTTTTGAGGACCAGTTGACAAAGCAAGGGTTTTTAATTCTGTGAAATGCAGTCATAGATGCTCAAATCCCTAAACCAAGTTCTGGGAGTTAATTGCATCATACACGTTCATTAAAGCTTTTAAGAGACTGTGTATTTCTTTGCATCAATATAATTGCAGCATTTGTTCAACAGCTTCTTTGAATACACATTTGAGGGCCTCCCACATGCAAGTAGTGTGCCTTAATTATGCTCTCCTCCTGCCTACCTCTTGGCCCTTTGCCTGTGGCCATGCTATTTAAAGAAAGTTGGGAAGAAAGAAGAGAGATATTCCATTTTTCTTCCGTGTAGGAGCTCCAAGTTCGGCCATTCATTTCCTGTCTGAAGCTCGGGGACTACAATAATAGTTCTGCAAATGGAGCCAAGTGCATCTTCCGGCCTTAAGAGGCACTTATTTCAACTCTTCTGCTGGACAGTGTTGACTGTGCAGAGGCTACGCGTCTCCAAAGAAATAGAATGCTCTCTTTGAAGACTGACCTATTAACCTCCCTGAGACAATATGGCCCAGAGAATATGCAGAGGGATATCTCAGCTGTGCACAAAGAATTTGAGACTCGAAATCACTTCTGTGATTTGAGAGTGAATTAAAGACTGTTCTGAGACTACAAGTGACTTGAGATTTAAATTGGAAGCAGCCACTCAGAGTGTGGAATCAAGGGGTTGCATGTTGGATAAACTCCTTGTTTTTAAATTACAAAAGAGACTCACAGAAACAGTCATTTTTGCAGTTGCTGGATTTTCCCTTTGCTTTTATGCAAATTATGTGTGTTTAGATAGGCATCTGTGTATACACCTTGTGAGGGCTGTCTGTCTTACAGGAAATTGGGTAGAAAAATTGCCCAGGTAATTCATATTGATAGCATTTGGCACAAGTTAGCATATTTTGACTGGCTGTTTGCCTGCCTATCGAGGGTGTGGGATGTGCTTACAGACTCTGAACTGAGTTACAGTGATAAGGTAGGCCTGAGTTAATATTGCTTGTAGCTCCAGTAATTCAGTCTGTCAAACGACCAACTGCTGCCATGAGAGAAGGAAAGCAGAATGAAGAAAACTGAGGAGGGAAGAAAGGAACATTCCAGAACACAGGTCAATAGAATTACTCAGGTGTGTCAGGACCCTACTGGAGAGTCCCAGGCCACATGGCTTCAGGCAGAAGCCCAAGAAGCCCAGAATGGAAAGCTCCTACGTGCATGCCATACCTTTGCAGGAATTTGAATTTATTTTTATTTGCCTCAGGGTTGGATTGTTGATCACTCTTTCCTCAGACAGTGTCCCTCTCCTTTGCATTCAGGAAAGTATTTTTCCCTCTGCATTTTAGTGATGACAGATATTGCATTTCTGTAGACTCCAGCTGTCTGTTATGTAAATGATGAGCATATGTTATATTGTGTTTCCAAAGGGTTTGGCTGCTTAATAGCAAGTGCTAAATTTATTCAGAGCTTGTGAAAGGATGTCCTTGGGCATGGCTGGAGAACGCCTCCATGCAGCATACAGAAGCAGGCAGCGAGCTGTGAGTGAGTCACAGCCAGCCTGTGATGATCCGACCTATCTTGTAAAAAAAAACAAAAACGAGCGAACTGCTCATCAGTCCTTCAAGCTCCCATCTGATCTCCTCCGGCAGTGCCATCGTGTCTTACCATCTTTTAATACTTGAAGCAAGCAGTTCACCTCACGCAACATCTCCCTCAGAAGTTTCTGTTGTCTGCCTTACCTTCTGATGCAGAAATACTGTTTTATTTTGATATACAAATTATTTTGCAAAATTTTTACCTAAGTAACCCTATCGCAGATCTGTGTTGAGTTCCGCATGATTGCTATTCACAGTGGATAACTGTTGTTCAGACAGTGAAGACTCTCCTTAAATTGTAATGCAATGGATAAATAGCAGGATACAGATTCAGGCCAAACTCTTGTCTTGCATGCTTCTCTTCTGTACTCTACCAAATAATCAGATACCTCCACTTCAAAGAGAAAGGATTTGGCTAAGTTTCTGTTGTTTTGGTTTTGCGTGGCTGGCCATTGCCTTAGGCCTTGTAAGTGCAGTCCATCCAACAAGAGCATGCTGCAGCTTTCATTGCTATTATCTCGCAGAAACACAGAAAGAAGAACAGGGACCAGGTCTGAGTCTTCTCTCAACCAGACAAGATCAGGACTTCCAAGGAGTCCCAGCTCTGCAAGCCCTGTTGCCTCCAATGCTCACAAGGCCACTTAGCATATGGGTATAGAGAACTCATCAAAACCACGCACACCCCATCTCGCAGGATTGCCCTGCCAGGTATTATAGTAATCCGATTGTTAACTTGATGAGATTGAGAATTGCCATGGAAACAAACCTCTGGCATATTCTGGGAGATATTTTTCTAGATCAGCACAATTGGGATGGAAAAAAAAAACCCACTCCTAATATGAACAGCATTGTTCCATGGCTTAGTTTAGATGAATAAACAAGAAGAAGAAGTTTTGAAGGGCATTTGCTACTCTCTGTTTCTCTTTGCATTGTGACTAGCTGTCTCTGGCTGCTATGGCTATGGCTTGCCGACTGTAGACTGTCCCCTTGAACTGTGAGCCAAATAAGTCTTTAAGCTTCTTTTTTGGGGTGTTTGTTGTTGCCATAAGCCTCAACCGGGCTACACCCCTTCTCCTCTCCTCCTTGCCTCTGATATTGTTATCACACAGCTGAAACTCATCTGGACGTCAGCTTTTGCCTCAGTTTTGGTACGCCTTTTTAATCTCTAATGATGGATAAGTGCCTTTCTCTGATTAAAGGTACTTTCAGAGTCCTATCAGAGATGGGTCATCTGTCTGGAAATCTCCTGAATCACAGTGGCTTTGTGAGTTTCATGTTCAGCAGAACCCTCATTTATTTGGTTTTAGGATGACTTAGCAGTGTGTGAGAATGGGATTCTGATCTCTTCCTCTTCCACTGATTATCCGTGGCTGCTGGGACTCTGGAGGGGGTGGGGTTATTGGAACAGATAACTGGCTTCATCCAAAACCAGCTCTGCTGGGTGGGGTGACTACCACATAGTGATGTGTTTGATTACTCATTAGGAAATCTCTTTTTGTAAGGACAGCCACTCCTACTCTATGAGTTACTTTTCTGCGATTATAAATACGCTTTATAAATACAAGTGATTTCAGTGTCTTTAAAGTCCCTCATAAAACATGTGGACATGTGTGTCCTTCAGAAGCCCTGGCCTCAGCTACTAGTCCTGTGAGTGAGATCCACCAGTGTCACATAGTCCTGTCAGCAAAATGAATGATTAGCAGAAAGCATTTGTGTATTTACATTTCTATCAAGAGACTTTCTCCTGGCCTTCTTGAATGATCAGTTACAGAGTTTGTTAGGAAAGATTTTCATGAGAAATACCCTTCGAAATGTCCAGCCCTCTAGCTCGTGGCACATAGGCATTCTACTGCTACCCCCTCTCTTTCTCAGCTCTTCCTTGATCTGGAAGATGCATGTTTGTCCAGTGAGTATGGGTTAGAACTGCATATATTGTGTATAGGGGAATCTACTTTTTTTAAAAAAATGATGAAACCAAGACAGCCATAGGTTTTTAGAACCACTGCTCCATGTAGGGTCTCTGTCAATGCATCCACTAGGTCTCTGATTCCCATGACCCAGGCCATGTTTCATGATGTTCCTTCATCCAGAACACCTGTACATGTGTAAAAGCCATAGACAGTGCAACGTGCCCTCCATCAGTACTTCCTCCTTCATGTGGTGAATTTTTGTTCATTTGTGGGTTGATTTTGTTTTGCTAAATTTTTTTTAAAGATTCTTTTCATTATTTTCTTATGTATCTGTGTCTTTGGGTCTATCACATGTATGTGAGTGGGTGCCTGTGGAGCCAGAAGAAGGTGTGAAATCCCATGAGCTGGAATACAGGTAATGTAAGCTGCCTGAGGTGGGTGCTGGATCCAAACATGGTCCTCTGAAGAGCTTCAAATGCTTCTCCCTGCTGAGTCATATCTCCAGCCTCTATTCTGTTTGATTGAGATGGGTTTCACTGTGACTCAGTTTCCAGCCTGTCCTAGAATGAACATACTCCTGCCTCAGAATCCCTGGGATTACAGATGTCTGCCACCATGCCAGCTCTTTGTGTGAGCCTTAATATGTGTCTTCTCTAAGAGTCAATTGGCTTTTCAAAAGTCTCTGAAATACTAGTTTAAGATTCTTTACCAGCTATAATAAATAAATATTGAGCTATTCACAAAATGCCGCACTTCTCTTGAGAGTGCTGGTCAGCTTTAACTGAAGGAAAAACTGGGTCTAGCTCTTCCTTCCATTATTGGATACTGTCACTTCAGCTGTGTGACCATCCATGCCGTCATCTGCCACAGACCCCTCGCTGAGCGCAGATGAGATAGTCTGCATGTGGTCCATGTGACTCTGGACAGACAAGCTTAGATAACGAGACTGTTCATTGAGCAAATATTTCCCAGTAAATAATGCCTTTAACCTCTGACTTTGCCTGCTTCTCCAGGCTCTTCACTCCCTGCATTCTACCTTTAGTTTTAAAACTTCCATTTGGCCAGAAATTAAGAGAATCATTTAATCCCACTCAGGAATCTATAAAACCAGAAATTCTCAATGATTTGCCTTTGTGATTTTTTTTAATGTCACTACAAAAATGAATCATTCAGATCTCTTTCAAGTTTTCAAATAGCAAAGTCAACTGACTTTCCTACAATGCCCAATGAGCCATCAGGGACTAGATCAAAATGATATCTTGGTTGTGTTTCATTCTGGTTTAACCAAGAAAAAGAAACTGGAGTTGGATCTGGGGATATAAACCCAGTGGTGAATGAGATACCCAGGATTCAATCCATGCATCAAAACAAAAGTAAACAAAAGAGAGCTGGCATTGATCAAATGTCTGGATTCTCTGGTCCAGGTCCAGGGATGCTAAGTGAGTGTGTTCTTGGTCATTGCATAGATTCAGTATTAACCTTTCACTGACTAGAGGCCAAGCTCTAGAAATTGAAATGCTTACTACATGTTAAATTGTTCCAGTCACTGCAATTGTTTCTACTGGTTAAATCTTGTCTCGTGGTGAAAAGCATTAGGAGAAAAATCAGCCCATTTGTTTATTTGAATTCATGTCGTGATTGCCCTCCCTGTGTCTCTGCTGGCACTGACTTCCTCCTTGTGAGGCCATCTTTCATTCTTAAGTTGATAGTTCTTCTGCGCCTGCCCATGAGGGAGCTGGGCATATTTCCATGGAAATAATTTTTGAAATATACATGCCCTGTTTGCCCTTTGGATGTTTTTCTGACCCTGGAGAATCAGTTGCAGAGTCTACTATTGAGGAAGGACTTCCAGTCACATGTGGATACCCGGTTCTACCAGTAGCGCGCCTGAAGTATTTTCACTCTTCCTCTTTCTCCCTCCCCCTCCCTCCCCACCCTCCCCCACCCTCCCCCACCACTGCAGAAGACTAGGCACTGTGCTGGAGTCGTCAATTCAGACCAACACCCCCAGCTTCCAAGGGAAAGTAAAGACTGTGGAGGAAGGAGCAAAGATTGATCTTTCAGCATAAAAGTCTTGTAAAGAAAACGGTCCTTTAAATCAAAGGCTCTTATTTGGTGTTGGAGAATAAATAGTTAAAGAACAAGATTGGGTAAATGTTCTCCAGCCTAGTGCCATAAATGCATTGTTCCAAACTTCGATAATTAGCCATGTTATTCTTTGTATTTTGGGTTAATAATGTGTGGTTGACAGAGGAAAAATAAGAATTGTTCTCTTTGACTTCCGCGCTCTGCTGAGGATGCTGCTTTCCTGGCTCCGAAGTTTTCAGCTTTGGGGAAAGTGATTTGCTGGAAGCCTTGCCCGTCTCCTCACTATGAACGCCATGGCAACGCTCATGCGCACGAGCCTGCTACCTCACTCCCTTCACGGCCAGAATATCTGTGCAATTCACTCACAGAATATAAAAAGATCCAAGAGCTCAACCTGACACTCAAGGTTAGACTAGGATGGAACCAAGAGGAATCGGAAATGCCTGGAAGGGGACGAAGTCTGGTGACTGAATGATCCTGACAGCGGACAGCTGTGCTCGAGTTATTGAGCAGAAATTCCCAGCTCTCAGGGACACTCCATTAAGCTGGAAACTTAGTGTGACTTGAAGGGCTAGCAGTGCAGAGCAAGGAAGTATTTCACACGACCTGATCTGCAGTAGCCTCCTTGTTGTGAATTAAGACTCTTTCGCGGGGTCCTTTGCGCCTGGCATTAAGGGCTCCTGCAGTCCAGCCTCTTGAAGAATGTAGTGAGAAGATGAGTACAGTTACCCATTAAGTAAGCCAGTTAAAATCTGTTGACTCTGTACCATTTTTTAAGTGACATGATAACCAGTTATAACTTAAGTTGGAATCTTGATTTGTGACCAAGAGCTAAAAAATAAATCACCTTCAGCTTTTCTTCTTGGCCTCACTTTTCTTTGCTTGCATGTGACATGGGATGATAATTGCATCTTTCCTGTTTGAAGGGAGTTTATTTTGCCGGAATGAATAGAGAAAGTGGGCTGAGATTAACCTTTGAACAGTATTTTCCTAACTTAAGATTTTTTTTTTTTGCAGTAAAAACTGTAATGTCTACTCGAATGTAAGCCTGTCTTATGTTCCCGCTCAGAGCAACACATTGCATGTTTGACGAAGATGAGAATGGTGGGTGTCCTTCACGCAGCTTCTGTTCCAGCCTGAAAGAAACAGTCCAGGAATCAGTTATAGGACTCTACATTAGACAGTTTGATAGACACGGTTCCCCGGAGTGATATCATATGTGAACAGAATGATCTAGAATAAATAACTTTTAAGGCTCATTTCTAATTTAGAAGGCAACTCTGTCATCTCCCTTTGTTTGATAGCCTTATGATATCCTTACGCCTCACACTTCAATAGCATCATTCCTGTCAAAACATCCATAATTTCTTATTTCCCAGGCTAAGCATCAGACATATCCTCACTATGAGCGCTCCCTACATTTTACATCACTTTTCTATTTCTATATGAAATCTTTGCCCACCAACAATGATGTGGAGTCATCAAACATACATGCCCCCACCACCACCACTGCCAGCATTCTGTTTTGTGTCATTGTCTTGCCTCCCAGAACCTCTTCACTCTCAGAGACCCGTGCAGGAAGAGCAATGCCATTTTAGAAGAGGAGAGATAGAAAAGATCAAATCTCACTCTGGGGTTCTGCCTGAGCAAATGGGAGGGTCTGGGATGCTGGCTCAGAGATGTGACCAAGCCAGAGTGGGTATTTAAAGAAAGGAGGTTAAGTCAGGCATAGTCAAAGGTAGATTTTCTGATTCCAAGTAGAAACACTGAGGGTGAAGATGTCCTTGAAACAAGGCTCAAAGGAAGAAGGCGTGCAAGCCTTGCGTTGACCAGTTCTCTTTTAATTGCTGTAGAGACAAAGACTGTAGGAATGAAAGTGCAAGAGAGTCAGACTCCTTGCAAGACTGGAGTCAGGAAGAATATAACAATGCAGCTTTGGAAATGCGTGCTTAGTGTGGACCCAGGCTTTCGTGTGCTGGCAAACACTCGACCACAGACCACATCTCAGCCTTACCACAGCAGTGTCAATGTGAGCAGTTGCTTAAAAATTTAAAGAATGAAGAGAAAGAAACAAAAGGAAGAGAGGGCCTCTCTGAAGAGCCTAATTTCCAATAATCAGGGCATTTAAGAACATTAGTTTGATGTAGGAAATCCAAATGAAAATGAACGTCTGCTTCTAACACCGTGACATAATGTGGGACATGGAGACTGGAGAGCAGAAAGAGTGTTGATGTTCTTCAGGAAGAAGTGAAGAGTCTAACCATGGGTGATTCAGGCTTGGGGGGGGGAGTGAGCAGAGGTTGAAGTGGAAAACACAGCTGAAGTACTGATATCCCAAACCTCTGGAGCCCAGGACCTCATTCTAGAACATCGAGACCAGAAGAGTCTATGTCTGAGAGGAAAAGACTGGCGGGATGTTTCCTCCCTTACATCCCCAGAGCTATCCATCCAAATGCTTTAATGCCATGGAACTTTTTCATATCATTCCGTTCTGCTAGCCTGTTTAGAGTCATGCAAATACTTGATAGTCCTAGTGAATTTGTTGCTAATTCTTTGCTCCATGGACAGAAGCTCCAGACACGGGACAGTCTTGTCAAGATTCCCTACTGTGCTTTTCCCATCTGCCTTAGGGTTACTTTGCTGTCATGAAATACTGTAACAAAACAATGTGGAGGAAAGGGTTATTTGCTCATAGTTCCATAGAACAGTTCATCATCAAAAACACTGAGGAAGAACTCACATAGGCAGGAAGCTGGAGGCAGAGCTGATGCAGAGGCCATGGAGGGTGCTGCTTACTGGCTTGCTCTCCATGCTTGCTCAACCTGCTTTCTTATAGAACCTAGGACCACCGGCCCAGGTTGGCACCACCACCATGGCTGGCTCTCCCCATCAATCACTGATTAAGAAATGTCCTACAAGTTTGCCTGCATCCCATTTTATGAGGCATTTCATAATTGAGTTTCCTCTCTCTGAAGACTTTAGCTTGCGTCAAGTTGACATAAACTAGCCAGACTACCATGTTCACTTTGAAGTACAAAGTTAACTCTCAGGACAGCTTTTTGTTCCTGTTGTAAATAGCTGCTCAAAGAAATCCTCCAGGTGATGAACAGGATTTGTGGTAACTGAGGTCTCAGAACAAGTTTAGAGCCATCTCATGACATAACCTCCAGTCCTTTGACACTGGTTCATTTTAGAATGAAGTCCTCTGCCACTGTCAAAGAAGCAGCGGCTTGGTTAGCACTCATCCTAACAGGGCTTGGTTAACCCTCATCCTGACAACAGCTTGGGTTAGCCTCATCCTGACAACAGCTGGGTTAGCTCTCATCCTGACAACAGCTGGTTATTAGCCCTCATCCTAACATCACAGGACCCATCCACATAGGTGAAGTAAAAATAGGATGAATGCATCCTTGACTAGTTTCTGGACCGCTCCTCCTTTAGAGGCTGGTTGTGGTGGCCACACTTTCCTTTTCTGCTTTTCTGCTCTCAGCTTCCTGTTAGGTGACCACAGTTACCCAGATGAGAAGACACCACTATGCAGTGATATTGACCTACATTACTTGAGTCCTTCAGTGATTCTCACATCTTTTCAAAATAGTAGTTGGACTCCTGCTAATTATGTTGAGGCACAATCTCATATCGGTTCCCACAGCTCTGGAAATGGTGCCTCTGTGTGATTTAGACTTAAATGTAACTCTAGAAATGCCTATCTGGTTTCCAAACACTCTATAGCTGTGGAAACTGACTCTAAAATGGTTTCTCTGCTCTTCCTGGGAACCCCTGCTGCATCCCATGCCTTCTAATAGTGTTATCTTTGTTCTTTGTGTGAACACCTCTCTCATTTTAGAAAGCTCTTTGTCTCAACCCAGGAATATACTTCATCCAATGTGTCACTCAAATAGACTTTTTTGTTTGACTGGTATAGGCAGTGGAAATGCACAGGCTGACATGCAGTGAGGCAGGATCCCTCCAACCACACCACCCTTTTCTGTTGGAAGGGAGGCCATGCAAAATGTAGCTGGAAAGTCTCATTGTTATAAACAGAATAAAGGGCTGGTTAAATATTCAACAGCTCAAAATCCTCCAAAGAGCAACTTGAAATTCATATTAAAATTACAGAAAACCCCACTTGTAGTACTATAAATTCTTGATTTTAACCCTTTCAGTTTGGAATTCTACCTGAGTCCTCTGTCCCCTACCCTGACCACTGTGAAGGCATAACGCCTTCTGGTTCAAGATGTGGAACTAGTGGAGTGACGTTAATGGTTGGAGGCCGACCCCCATTTCACTTCTAAAAGTTTTCTATAGTTTCCGAAGTATCAAACCGTAGGAGTTATCGCAAGCCAATTATAGCAATTTTACTTTTGATCATTCAAAATGGACTTTTGGAGAAAAAAAAAGTCCAAATGTATGTTTATTTTAGGTCCAGCCTGCTTTCACATCCATTAGTGAAGAATATATCTAAACATGTCAAAATTGTGTCTTGAACAAGAAATTCAAGTTAAAAGAAAGAAACCTAAGGATTTTAGTGCCCATACTGCTTTTTATTTATTTTTTAAGTTTCCCTAAAATAAGCTCTGTAAAAAGAAAAAGTCTCACTTCAGTTTAGGATATTTAACTGTCATACTCAGTGTGGGGGGAACCATGTCTCCCCCCCTCCCCCCCCCATCTCCTGGCCTGTTCCTCTCACTGAAATGCAGCCCCGACACCATTCACTTGGAGTCTAAGCCAGCCCAGCAGCAGGATTTTAAATACTTAAACTTTAAAATATAACTTGTAAGAGTTAATAACTAGTTAATTAATATACACTTTTTATTTATTTAAACTTGAACACTTCTTGGAACCAATGATTTGCCATTTTCTTTTTTTTTTTTTGCAATTAAACAATCTTCTGACCAGAAATTTTGTTTTTCCTAAGATTCCGAAGTTTTTGTTTTGAAAAGAACTTCTATGTTAGTGAATTTATTTTAAAAGGAGCATTTTTTTTTTCTTTGTGAAGAAAGCAAACATTGTGTACCCCCACACTGAGGAAAAATGCACACATTACAGGATCATTACACTTAGAAAAATGACCTTGTATGGAAATACCATGCTTTAGTTGTCTACTGCTAAATGAAATGGGCAGGCACATAGTAGAGCAGGGAATATATATAAGATGGATCTAAGCACAAAAGAGAATGATGTGTAGAGATTTATAGACAACCCCAAGTTAAGAAGATGTATTTATACACACCCACGTGTGCACACCTGTATGGTACACACACAGACAGACACACCACAGGCTGAAGAGTTTCTGTTCCTCGTGATAAAGTTGTATGCTGAAGAGCAAATGCCTCCACCCTTTGCTGCTTTGGTTTATCCAGGCCCCATCCAGCCAATGCATCACCATGACTCGTTTAAAGAATCTTGTCATGCCTGTGTGCTCACCCAGACCCTCAGAGCTCATCTCTGCCCTCACTTCACAAATCCAGAAGTGACGCTGGGTTTCACAGCAAAACTCATTCGGACAAGTTCAGTGAGTTGTCCACATGAGTGGCTTCATCAACTGACCAGAGATGTTCTCTCTACCTGTGTGGTGATGTACTCATGATAGTAAAGTTAGAACACGACAGACAGCTTGGGCTTTATGCTATGTTCATCTGTACATTAAACAGTGTGCATGCAGCTTTCTGATAGAAATTTCTTCATTGCTATATCACCATGTTCTTAATTGAGGTAAATCACAGTATGTTATCCGAAGCCCATTGATTTGTTGTTTCAAATGTTTTATGTTTATTCTTAAAATATATAGATACATAATTAGGTCGCTATTATCATGTTTCTGTTGTTCAAACAGAATACTTGATATAACTGACTTGTAGAAAGAGAAAGGGTTTCTTTATGTCCATACCTTCAGGAAGTTTAACCCATGTTTAATTGGCCCCATTGTTTGGACATGTGTGGTTACATCATGGCAAGCGGCAAGTTAAAGGAAAATAGGGAGGGACAGTGTTGCCTTGACTCCAATGACATATATCTCCCACCAGGTCTCACTTCTTAAAGCTTGTACCCACTGGCATGCTGCACACCTTTAATCCTATAGTCAGGATCTCTGTGCATTCCAGGCTAGCCTGGTCTACAAAATGAGACCCTGTCTAAAAAAATAATAAAGTAGAAAGGTTGCACCAACCCTAGAAATGCTGTTCTCTGGAGGCCAGGCTTGCATGCCTGAGTCTTTGGGCTCTAGCAAAACCACAGCAGCACTTGAAACTGGTGGAGGAAAAACATAACTTCTGAAGCATGTTTTTTAGTCATGCTTTAAGGGTTGAGCAAATGTGTCCCAGGAGTGGGGATCACTGATTGTTGCCAGCTCAGGTAGCTGTGGAGAGTGGTCACCTCCTCTTTTCAAGCCTCTTGAGCTTTGCCTGGTCCACAGACTGTGTAGTTGAAGATCTCTGCTGTTCACCAGACACTGGTGATAGAACCCTGAGACCGAAGCTGGGCCCACTCTGAGGAGCTCACAGCCTTAGGAAGATGGACATAGAGGTGATAAGATGACGTGTAGAAGCGCTTACTTACTGGAGTGGTCGCCGAAAGCATCTGACTTGAGAGGAGGCAGGGTTGAAATACTCAAGGACTGAGAGGGTAGTCTTCCTACCCACCCTTGGAGGTAACTAAAGATTGTGTCTGATAAAGATGAAAGAACAAAGTAAAAAGAATATTTGAGGCTGTAGGAAAGTCAAACACAGCCATAGTGAGGACCTGTAGCCCAACTCTGTGTGTTTTGAGGCCTATAGCCCAACTCTGTGTGTTTTCTGACACCATTTTTAGTTTCTACTAAGGAACAGTGTAGCGTAACTTTTTGGCCAAGATCCCAGTAAAATAGTAGCTTGATGAGTGTTGCTGTGATGAATCTGGGAAAGCCTAGAAGAAACCCCTTGCATAGAAATCATTATATTGTGGAAGGAGGGCTCAGCTAATGTGAGTAGACTCAAGTTGCCTGGTGGCTGTTTATTTCACTCCTTTCTTGTCACAGAGCATTAGAATTGTCCTCTGGCAGAGGAGACATCTGATCCTGATAGATAGCAATAAACATTTATCAGGATGACATCGTGATTTGTAAGAATTCTCTAAGGAAAGGAAAATAATTCACAGTCATAGGAGATCAGCTCCTGAAAGAGAGGGGCAGGGACATTCAAGCACACATTGGTAGAAAAAATTCATTTTCTTTTCTCATGTAAAACTGTTGTGGCATGTTAAAAATAATTTATGTAATTATAGAAGGAAATTAGATTTGTTTCAGCCTTTATATATGAGTGTGTGGTCTTGAGATTGGATATGCACTGAACATTATCCTGCAACTGAGTGATGATTCAGAGTAGTATAGTTGACATTTAGTTTCATTAAAGATTAATAGTAGCCCAGCCTCATGAGCGTTGCACATTACAGAAAGCAAGATTTAGAGGCTGGGCTGTGGATCATGTATTAGTTGGCAAGGCTTCTAGTCCAAACTGCACTCACTTGCTGACATTTGTGCTCACAGGTGCTCATGTTAATTTTTCCATCCATAATAACAATGATAATAACATCCCAAATGCTCTGCTCAGATAAATGGTGAAGATTAATAAGGTCCTATTATGAGAGGCTTTGGACTTCTTGAAAAGCACAGGGTAACATAAGGCCTTCTAGAAAAATCCATCCTCATTCCTTTTTGTGTTTCCTCTGTGGCCTCACTGGAAGGTGGCCCTTTGTAAAGGTAATTGGTGACTCTTCTGTCTTGGCTTCTCTGTTGGTGTGATAAGACACTGAACAAAAGCAACTTGGAGAAAGAAATGGTTTGTTTGGCTTCCACGTTAGGTCTACCATTCATTGCAAGAAGCCAGGCCAGAACTCAAGGCGGGAACTCAGAGGCAGGAACTGAAGCAGAGGCCATGGAGCAGTACTGCTTACTGGTTTGTTCCTTCTGGCTTATGCTTATGCTCAGCCAGCTTTCTTATGCAAACCAGGACCACCTGCCCAGGGGTGGCACTGGCCACAGTGGACTGTGTCCTCCTACATCAATTAGCCATCAAGAAAATGCCCCCACAGATATGCCCACAGGCTGATCTGGTGGGGCAATTCCTTAGTAGAGATTCCCTCTTCCAGATGTGTTGAGTTGACAACCGAGACTAGCAAAGTGGTGGATCTCTAACTTTGTTGCTTTATTTTGTCTGTGACTTTGGACAAGCTATTTAATTTGGACATACATCTGCCTGTTATGTATAAGGACAGACAGTGTATGGAACTCTGACTTCTGGATTTTCTTTTTGGTTTTGTCACATATAGGAAAACATAAAAAGCAGTATTCTCCTGTGCATTTTACACAGTGATGTGTAGATCCTGGCATGAGTTGGTCATGCTTCTCCCTGGGTCATGTCATGATTTCTAGTAATTTTCCCATTTGTTCCAGTCCTTAGGTAGTATGCTTAAAGTGTGCAACTGTGGAAAATGACCTTGATCCCTGCTCTTGTTACAGAAATAAACAAGGGTGATTGGAGGCCAGGCTTCACTTTTATAGCACAGACTTGAAGTTCATGGTAGATAGAAATGTTGATCTTCGTGGTTCTCGTGGATTAACTCTGATTCTTATTTTAAAGATGCTGGTACAGAAATTGCTACTTTCTCCCTATAATCTAGGGTAACAAGAATTGATTGACATGTAAGAAGTTTCATGGAATAGAAGCCCTGTTCACAGATTTTAATATCTATGAGTCACTTATAATTAACTGTTGGCAGTAATCCCAAGTAGCTATTTTTATTAAATTCTATATGACAAATAGTATCAGAAGGTCCTTAGCGAGTTCCCCTACACCTGAGTAAGTCTACATTCCTTCTCATCCTCTTCTTCATGCCTATCACAGATGCTAAGAGGCATACCCCATTTCTTTGCCTAAATGATCATTTATTTCATTTGAATCACATTTGGAAGGGTGGTTAAGTGTTTTAGGGCCAAGTTTTTTCTATATTGTTCTAAATTCTATATTGCTGTAAGTTGAATCCATAGAAACAAAAAATAATAATAATTGTCTAGGTCTTGTGAATATCCAAAAGCTAAGGGTAGGAAAAGCCTACCTTCTTCAGTGTTCCATGATTCCTCCCATTAGATTTTCTACTGAGGTAAAAATACTTGCAAAAGATCGATGACCATATATAATGATGTATACCCACAGTCCCAGCAAAATATTTTTTGCAAAAAGCAAGCAAAGGAAAACCTCTCAAATAAAGCAAAATCATGACTAAACTCACAAGGATGTGTAAAGCATTGAAAAGTGCAATACATTCTCAGCGTGTGTGTGTGGGGGGGGCTGTCTGCGCTTAATCAACAGAAGACTTTTTCGTCTCATAGTGTATATTTCTTTACATTACTGGCTCAGTGAAGGCATATTTCTCTTGACTTGTGTGTTATTGTTTTAGATTTTTTTTTCTTCCACTTTTGTTTGGTAGTTTTGTTCGCTGGGAGTATTTGAAGAGAACAGAAGTGACAGTCACCCAGGCAATAACACGTCTCACATATTGTCCTGTGCCTCCGAGACGGACGAGGAATCTGAATGTGCTCACTGAAACACCATTGGAGTAGTTCTGTATAGGTCTATTATTTTTAAATCTCGAGCACTTAGAACTTGCAGAAACTTCCCAGCAAGGGGCTGTTGCATCCGTGGAGCCTTTTGTTACTGCAGGAATGGGGCCTGTTTTATCCAGAGACGC